>NC_053491.1:3555444-3835444 GCF_905171775.1 Rana temporaria
CACCATGCCCATCAATTGTCACCACTGTGCCATGCCATCAAATGTCACTGTGCCCATCAATTGTCACCACTGTGCCATGCCATCAAATGTCACTGTGCCATGCCATCAAATGCAGCCACTGTGCCCATCAATTGTCGCCACTGTGCCATGCCATCAAACGCAGCCACTGTGCCATGCCATCAAACGCAGCCACTGTGCCATGCCATCAAACGCAGCCACTGTGCCATCAATTGTCACCACTGTGCCATGCCATCAAAGGCAGCCACTGTGCCATGCCATCAAACGCAGCCACTGTGCCATCAATTGTCCCCACTGTGCCATGCCATCAAATGCAGCCACTGTGCCATGCCATCAAACGCAGCCACTGTGCCATGCCATCAAACGCAGCCACTGTGCCATCAATTGTCACCACTGTGCCATGCCATCAAACGCAGCCACTGTGCCCATCAATTGTCGCCACTGTGCCATGCCATCAAACGCAGCCACTGTGCCATGCCATCAAACGCAGCCACTGTGCCCATCAATTGTCGCCACTGTGCCATGCCATCAAACGCAGCCACTGTGCCATGCCATCAAACGCAGCCACTGTGCCCATCAATTGTCGCCACTGTGCCCTTTAATTGTTGCCACAGTGCTCGGGAAGGAAGGGCAGCAGGTAGGCGGAGCTCTGGGAGGACGTCAATAGACGCTCTCCTGGAAAAAAAAGTTTTATTAGTTTAATTTTACATTTTTAACCCCCGATAAAGGGTGATAATGTTGATTTCATCATTCTTGTCTTGCTGTTTGTTTTTGTACCTTATTTATTTTTTCAGGTTGTTTTTCTCGTTGTTCGGGTGTCTTATGGGGATCTACAACCCCGTGTCAGTGGTGGGCTGTATAAGACGAGGATCCCTTCTTGGTGGGCCGAGGACTAAACCCCCCATTAGAACCTCATCCTGAAATCTCCTTCTTATGTTCTACAGAACAGTGAATGTGTGTAATCCCAGAACAGCTTGGAGCGCTCTATGGAATCCCCTCCCCCGGGTGTCTCTGTACCCTGACACAGTGGCGTAACTAGAACCTTCAGGGCCCCGATGCAAGAAACCATGAAGGGCCCCCCTGACCCCCCTGGACAGGGCTCTTTTCTCCGAGCTCGGTGGCGGAACAACAGGACCCGGTTGCTAGTGGGTGGTTGCATATAAAGGAACCGATTTCTCCATTCCCCCTGCTTCTCCTCCTCTCCCTCCCGCAGGCATTCAGCGGCTGCAGGAGGAAAATGGAGAGATTGGTTCCTCTATGCCAGTGTTTCTCAATATTTTTCCAGCCAGGGCACACTTGAAGTATACTCTTAGGTCAGTGAAGGTGAACCTTGGCAACCCAGATGTTTTGGAACTACATTTCCCATGATGCTCACCTACACTGCAGAGTGCATGAGCATCATGGGAAATGTAGTTCCAAAACATCTGGGGTGCCAAGGTTTGCCATCACTGCCCTAGGTGAATGGGGCTGCAATGCAACCACCCTGCAACTGTGTGCATTGCAGCATAGCGATGATGCATTTAAGGCCCCGTACACACGACCGAACATGTCTGCTGAAACTGGTCCGCGGATCAGTTTCAGCAGACATGTTCGGTCGTGTGTAGGCCCAAGCGGGCAGGATTCCAGCAAACATTTGCCCGCCGGGCCTTTTTCCAGCGGGCAAATATTTCTGGACGTTTTAAAACAGACCGCTGGAATCCTGCCCGCTCGGACATGTACGGTCGTCAGTACAGACCTACCGTACATGTCCGAGCGCCCGCCATCCCTCGCATGCGTCGAATGACTTTGACGCATGCGTGGAAGCATTGAACTGGCAGCCACGCCCCGCGTATTGTTTACGCGCGGATTTCTGTACGATGGTGAGTACAGCCACCATACAGAAATCCCCGGGCAGACATGTACGCTGAAAACGGTCCGGCGGACCGCTTTCATCGTACATGTTTGGTCGTCTGTACACGGCCTAAGGGGTTAAAACAGGCAGTCAGGAGGCAACACATTGCCTCTTTACCAGCTGTCAAATTTTTGCCTCTGAAAAGCGATCTGAACATGGATTGCTTTTCAGTGGAAGAGCATTTTTTTGCTGGTACTATGAACAAGCAAAAAATAAATAAAAAATCGGTTCTGATTGTACACATACAGTATAGGGGGTCATGTAAACACACATACATACACATACACTCTTTAAATACATATATATAAATGCACATATGCACACATATATAAACCAGTGGTGGCTGGTGCTCAACATTTGGGGGGGGGGTCTCACTGTGCCCATCAAAAGCAGCCACTGTGCCCATCAAATGCAGCCACTGTGCCCATCAAATGCAGCCACTGTGCCCATCAAATCCAGCCACTGTGCCCATCAAACGCAGCCACTGTGCCATCAAATGCAGCCACTGTGCCATCAAACGCAGCCGCTGTGCCCATCAATTGTCACCACTGTGCCATGCCATCAAACACAGCCACTGTGCTATCAATTGTCACCACTGTGCCATGCCATCAAACGCAGCCACTGTGCCATCAATTGTCACCACTGTGCCATGCCATCAAACGCAGCCACTGTGCCATCAATTGTCACCACTGTGCCATGCCATCAAACGCAGCCACTGTGCCATCAATTGTCACCACTGTGCCATGCCATCAAACGCAGCCACTGTGCCATCAATTGTCACCACTGTGCCATGCCATCAAACACAGCCACTGTGCCATGCCATCAAACGCAGCCACTGTGCCATCAATTGTCACCACTGTGCCATGCCATCAAACGCAGCCACTGTGCCATCAATTGTCACCACTGTGCCATGCCATCAAACGCAGCCACCGTGCCCATCAATTGTCACCACTGTGCCATGCCATCAAATGTCACTGTGCCCATCAATTGTCACCACTGTGCCATGCCATCAAATGTCACTGTGCCATCAATTGTCACCACTGTGCCATGCCATCAAATGCAGCCACTGTGCCCATCAATTGTCGCCACTGTGCCATGCCATCAAAGGCAGCCACTGTGCCATGCCATCAAACGCAGCCACTGTGCCATGCCATCAAACACAGCCACTGTGCCATCAATTGTCACCACTGTGCCATGCCATCAAAGGCAGCCACTGTGCCATGCCATCAAACGCAACCACTGTGCCATCAATTGTCCCCACTGTGCCATGCCATCAAATGCAGCCACTGTGCCATGCCATCAAACGCAGCCACTGTGCCATGCCATCAAATGCAGCCACTGTGCCATCAATTGTCACCACTGTGCCATGCCATCAAACGCAGCCACTGTGCCATGCCATCAAACGCAGCCACTGTGCCATCAATTGTCACCACTGTGCCATGCCATCAAACGCAGCCACTGTGCCCATCAATTGTCGCCACTGTGCCATGCCATCAAACGCAGCCACTGTGCCCATCAATTGTCGCCACTGTGCCATGCCATAAAACGCAGCCACTGTGCCATGCCATCAAACGCAGCCACTGTGCCCATCAATTGTCGCCACTGTGCCATGCCATCAAACGCAGCCACTGTGCCATGCCATCAAACGCAGCCACTGTGCCCATCAATTGTCGCCACTGTGCCCTGCCATCAAACGCAGCCACTGTGCCATGCCATCAAACGCAGCCACTGTGCCCATCAATTGTCGCCACTGTGCCCTTTAATTGTCGCCACTGTGCCCATCAATTGTCGCCACTGTGCCCTTTAATTGTCGCCACTGTGCCCTTTAATTGTTGCCACAGTGCTCGGGAAGGAAGGGCAGCAGGTCGGCGGAGCTCTGGAAGGACGTCAATAGACGCTCTCCTGGAAAAAAAAAGTTTTAATAGTTTAATTTTACATTTTTAACCCCCGATAAAAGGTGATAATATTGATTTCATCATTCTTGTCTTGCTGTTTATTTTTGTACCTTATTTCTCTTTTCAGGTTGTTTTTCTCGTTGTTCGGGTGTCTTATGGGGATCTACAACCCCGTGTCAGGGGTGGGCTGTATAAGACGAGGATCCCTTCTTGGTGGGCCGAGGACTAAACCCCCCATTAGAACCTCATCTTGAAATCTCCTTCTTATGTTCTACAGAACAGTGAATGTGTGTAATCCCAGAACAGCTTGGAGCGCTCTATGGAATCCCCTCCCCCGGTGTCTCTGTACCCTGACAGCTCTGAGTATATTAGAGGAGTCAGAACATGCAAAATACTAAAAGAATAACAGAGCTTGACATGTCCCATCGGGGCAGAGGGACGGACGTGGTGCAGCACCTTAAATATTTATGATGTGTAAAGATTGTGTATAGCTCGGCATATTTCTAAATTGACTTTTATTCCCAGCAGAAGTTCCCGGGTTCTGTGTGCGTTTCGCTTCTCAATGGCTCCTGACGGGTCCTAATAACCCCGGTGTGCTGCCAATGTAATCTGATTAATAAGCTGCCATTGTGCTTCTCAGTGTCACAATGTAACCGAGACTTTTATCTTAAAGTGCGACTCCGGCAGTGAAGGAACGCGCCGCATGTGCAGCCAACGTCCGTATAAAGCAATGAATGTATGTAGTTGCCAACATTGCAAAAAATAAATGCGGGACACTTTTTTGCATGTAGGCGGAGACTTGCTATAATTAGGGGGCGTGACATTCGTTTAAATCAGAGTCCCCTCCACACTTGTGTCATCAGAGCCCCTCCACACTTGTGCCCCCCCCCCCCACATTCCTTTCCCCACTATCGCTTGCTATAGATCTGTGTGAATAGCTTACCGGCCAAGTTAGAAGCCCCGCGACTCCCGCAACTCGACCAGAGTCCGTACCTGCACTAAGTCTGATGACTCTGCAGGCCGGATAAAAGCACATAGCGGGCCGGATGATCAATCGTACCTCGGGGACCCATGAACTTTGCAGACCCATGAACTAGGTGGCGGCAGCGGCGGGTAGAGGAAGATCGCATCCCATCCACATGTTCAGTGGATATCGGGGAGGGGCCGTCAAAAAAAGGAAGCCGATTGGCTGCCCCTCTCCTCTACACTGAGCACAAGAGGACTATAGGAAACAACACAGTGGCGGCGGCGGCCATTTTGGTGTAGCCGTTGCCGTTTTCTGGCAAAAACATTTTTGAATTTTCCGGGACAAAGTCTCGCGACAAAAACAATCCGGGACAAGGGTCCTAAATCCGTGAATGTCCCGGGAAATCCGGGACTGTTGGCAACTATGGACATTCACCAAACATTCCCTGTGGGTTAGGGTGACCACATTTTCAAACTACCATTCAGGGACACCCCCCTCCCTTCCCAAAAATCAACTTGTGCTGTAACGAATCACAGCACAGTGATTGGACACAAGAGGCGGGGTTTATGATTTCTCCAATCACAAGCAGGGGGCGGGGACTGTGCTCCTCCAGACATTCCCAGTTAGGACAAGTACTGTCAGTGAATAAAGCGGTGATGTGGCCTCCTTTTTTGGGGGCATCAGATTGGCCCGGGGGGGGGGGGGGGATGACTGTGTCAGTTTAATTCCTGGACACTGTATTGTCCTGGCATAAAGGTACCCGGGACAGACCTGCAAAATGCGGGACAGGTGGTCATCCTACAGGGAACAGCTCTGTGACCCGATCGCAGGACACCGGCGGACATCAAGTCCGCGGGTCCCACAGGCACAGTCACGGAGCTTACGACAGGGTCGTGAGAGTGCCGCCACGGGCGTGCGTGCAACCACACTGCGGCAGATTAAAGGGGACGTATATATACGCCCATTTGTGCCGTTCTGTCAGCGTAAATTTACGCTGCGCTGGTCCTTAAGGGGTGTGACAGGAAGTCAGGTAAATCTGTGGGTGTTGTCACAGACAGGAGATACATTTCTGCCTTGTTTGGACAATACACCGATCATTATCTAGTAGCCAGAGAAAGGCTAAAGGCCGTTGAAAAACTTCAGCTGTTCAGAATGAGGCAATTAAGGCCTCTATAAGTAGTCCAAAGGATTACCACTAATTGGCTGCATCATTCCTAAGGCTTTGTGAGTAGGAGAGCAGTGCCAGAAGGTTTTCTGTGGAGGTGAGGAGAGGATTGATTTTTCTGTGTGATAAAAAATCAAAAGACTATTGTTTTGTGCTGTATGACCAGCAGTGTCTACCCAGCAGTAGGCTGTGTTAGACTTCATAGATAGGTTCCTGTGTGGAAGGTAGACGCCCAAAGTGGCAAGGAGTTATTTTATGTTCGATTTTGTTTATGCTGTTTGGATGCTTGCACTTGTTTTCCAGCATAATGGAAAAATAAACCAAAAACTTTTAGGTAGATTCACAAAGAGTTAGGCCGGCTTATCTACAGATAAGCCGACCTAACTCTGAATCTAAGCCGGCCTATGTTTAAGTGTATTCTCAAACAGAGATACACCTGAACATACCTAAGATGGGCTGGCTTGCGCCATTCTATCTTAGGCTGCAATGTTTCTTTTGCCCGCTAGATGGCGCTGCCATTGCGGCCGGCCTAGATTATGTAAATGAGGGACTACGCCGATTCCCGACGATTTACGAGCGTACGCCGGGCCTACACCGTCGAGTTACGTCGTTTCCGTACGCGATAGGCCGCCTAAAGTTTGTCCACCTATGAGGTGGAATAACAATGTTAAGTATGGCCGCCGATCCCGCCGCGAGGTTCGAATTTTTTACGTCGTTTGCGCAAGTCGTCCGCGAATCGGGATTTATGTCGTTTACGTACGCGTCAAAATCAATAGGCCCGTACGGCCTACTTAGCCGCAATTCGCACTGGGAAATGTAGTCGCCCGGCGCATGCGCAGGGTAAAAAACGTCAAAAAACGTGAGGTCAAGCCTCATTTCAATAATACACGCCCCCCTCCCAGTCATTTGAATTAGGCGCGCTTACGCCCGCTCGTTTTAGGCTACGCCGCCTGAAATTTGAAGTTAAGTGGTTTGAGAATCACTAATAGCCTAAATAATTTAAGGCGGTGTAGCCTAAAAAAAGTAGGCTAGGTCGTCCTAATTTTAGGCGCCCGTACGTGAATCTACCCCTTTGTTTTCAACCGTCTTCGACTGCCAGTCTGTATAAATTCAGTGTGTGGTGAACCCATCCAAGGGGTCACACACCCCGCTACCGAGCTAACCCCTCACAGGGGTTAAAGCGATTTTATTTATTGCATTTTGGGCGCTCCTTTCCCTTTACCTCCTCTAGAAGGACGAGGGAGGTCTTAGTAATGCTGCCTGTGAGTCACCAGCTTCTATCCTGAGCCACTCCCAGCCCAGATCAAAACAAACAGGCCTGGCCGCCTAAAATTGCCTACAATAAGACAAATCAAAATCCTACTCTAGCGCCTACCTACCTAGAGGGTGCTACACCTGTGTGCCTCGGGGGCCTCAGAGGTTGCGGAATAAATCAGAAAGGTGCCCTTGCATACGGCGGGCGGCCCGGTGTTGCGCTGTGCGGCGCAGTATTATCCGCAGTCACTAATATTTATCTTCATGGACCCCTCTCAGAGAATTCCCGCCGGGCTCTCTCTGTTTTCATAAAGCTGACAGCGGCTTCTTTGCAATTCATTTACAGCCAAAGGAAAATTTCGCACCTCTAACGAAACACTTTAGCAAAACAAATCTCTCGTTCACCTGACATCTCGGTCTCGTGACAGGCCGGCTCCTCTGGAAGTCACGGTGTTGTTTTTTTATTGCCGGAATAGACGGGGGATCTGAGAGCCGATCCAAGAAGCAAATAATAGGTCTGTTTTCTGTTCCATCAAAGATGGTGCCGGCTGTGCTGAGTGCAAAATGCCCGGGAACGCGAAGCCTAGTCATTAAATTGTCACTTTCTTCTCCTGTTCCAGGCGAACGCCATTAATCTGTAATATGATCGCACGTCGCCGCCAACCCGGGCCCTTCCCAGGGATGCTTTATGGCTCTTCCCACATCCATTCAATACAAACGCTTCATTTTAGAACTCTCCAAGGCTCGTTTACCTGTAAAACACAAGGAAGCGCATCGCGGGGCGTCTTCTCACTCGGTGAAAGCGATCGCGTGAAATGAGCTTGTAGGCATAGGGCCAGATTCTCGTTCCAGCGGCATATCTCTGCGGCGGCGTACCCTATACGATTTACGTTACGCCGCTGCAACTTAGGCCTCGTACACACGAGAGGATATCCGCTGGAAACAGTCCGCTGGACCGTTTCCAGTGGATAAATCCTCTGGCGGATTTGGATCTGATGGCTGTACACACCATCAGATCGAAATCCGCGCGGAATACATCCGCGGTGACATGTCGCACCATCGCCGCAACGATGACGCAGCGACGTGCGCGACGCTGGAAGGTTAATACTTCCACGCATGCGTCAAATCATTACGACGCATGCGAGGGAGGGGAGCGGACGGACTGATCCGGTGAGTCTGTACAGACGACCGGATAAGTCCGGCGGACTGGATTCCAGCGGATAGATTTCTTAGCATGCTAAGAAATTTTTATCCGCTGGGAATCCGTCGGCTGGATTTTTATCCGCCAGGAAATGTCCGCTAGGCCCTACACACGACCGGATCTATCTGCTGGAACTGATCCGCGGATAAATCCCAGCGGATAGATCCGGTCGTGTGTACGAGGCCTTAGACGGGCAAGTGCTGTATTCTCAAATCGGCGGCGTAAGCCCGCCTAATTCAAATTTGGAACAGGGGGGCGTGTTTTATGTAAATGTACTGTGACCCGACGTGATTGACGTTTTTCCCGAACGGCGCATGCGCCGTCCGTGGAATTTCCCAGTGTGCATTGCTCCAAAGTACGCCGCAAGGACGTATTGGTTTCGACGTGAACGCAAATGACGTCCAGCCCCATTCACGGACGACTTACGCAAACGACGTAACTTTTTCAAATTTCGACGCGGGAACGACGGCCATACTTAACATTGTTACGTCGCACTTACGCCACCATATAGCAGGGGCAACTATGCGCCGGGAAAAGCCTAACATAAACGGCGTAACTTTACTGCGTCGGCCGGGCGTACGTTCGGGAATTTGCGTATCTAGCTAATTTGCATACTCAACGCGGAATGCGACGGAAGCGCCACCTAGCGGCCAGCGTAAATATGCAGTTACGATCCGACGGTGTAACACAGTTACGCCAGTCGGATCTACGGGAAATCTATGCATAACTGATTCTAAGAATCAGGCGCATAGATACGACCGCGCAACGCAGAGATATGACGGCGTATCTGGAGATACGCCGTCTTATCTCTTCTGAGAATCTGGGCCATAGAGCGCTATGGATGCCACGTGCCGAGAATTCCAGATATACCTTCACACCAAACATGTCCCCCCATGTACACATCGCTTCTTCATTCTCATTCAATTTAAAGCTGTGCTCCACCCGGGGGGCAGTGCTCTGCGCCCTGAGCCCACCCTTATATGAAGTCAATCGTAGCCTCAGGCTCTAGTCATGTGCTTAAAAAAAAAAAAACATTGGAATCCATGTGTCCGGCGCCCCGCATGGAGATTAGGGTCCGGGCGCATGGATTCAGAGCCGGTGCTACCACTAGGCAAACTAGGCATCCGCCTAGGGCAGTGTTTCCCAACTCCAGTCCTCAAGGCACACCAACAGGTCATGTTTTCAGGCTTTCCATTATTTTGCACAGGTGATTTGATCAGTTTCACTGCCTTAGTAATCACCACAGCCGTTTCATCTGAGGGAAATCCTGAAAACATGACCTGTTGGGGTTCCCCCGAGGACTGGAGTTGAAAAACACTGGTCTAGGGTACTCTGCTACCTAGGGCGCCCGGCCACTGGTGTTCCTACTCTCTTTTCTCTCCAGCAAGTAAATACGTCTCAGTATCAGCATAGTGTCACTATGCTATCTATATCTACTGTATGTCCGACTCCCAAATGAATAGAAGCAAGCAATCATTCATTGATGGGCCCTGGTGAGACTGCATTTGATTGGCGCTGGTGAGGCTGCATTTGATGGGCCCTGGTGAGGCTGCATTTGATGGGCCCTGGTGAGGCTGCATTTGATGGGCGCTGGTGAGGCTGCATTTGATGGGTGCTGGTGAGGCTACATTTGATGGGTGCTGGTGAGGCTGCATTTGATGGGCGCTGGTGAGGCTGCATTTGATGGGCGCTGGTGAGGCTGCATTTGATGGGCGCTGGTGAGGCTGCATTTGACGGGCGCTGGTGAGGCTGCATTTGATGGGCGCTGGTGAGGCTGCATTTGATGGGCGCTGGTGAGGCTGCATTTGATGGGCGCTGGTGAGGCTGCATTTGATGGGCGCCGGTGAGGCTGCATTTGATGGGCGCTGGTGAGGCTGCATTTGATGGGCGCCGGTGAGGCTGCATTTGATGGGCGCCGGTGAGGCTGCATTTGATGGGCGCTGGTGGGGATGCATTTGATGGGCGCCGGTGAGGCTGCATTTGACGGGCGCCGGTGAAGCTGCATTTGATGGGCGCTGGTGGGGATGCATTTGATGGGCGCTGGTGGGGATGCATTTGATGGGCGCCGGTGAAGCTGCATTTGATGGGCGCTGGTGAGGCTGCATTTGATGGGCGCTGGTGGGGATGCATTTGACGGGCGCTGGTGAGGCTGCATTTGATGGGTCCTGGTGAGGCTGAATTTGATGGGCGCTGGTGAGGCTGCATTTGATGGGCGCTGGTGAGGCTGCATTTGATGGGCGCTGGTGAGGCTGCATTTGATGGGCTCTGGTGAGGCTGCATTTGATGGGCGCTGGTGAGGCTGCATTTGATGGGCACTGGTGAGGCTGCATTTGATGGGCGCTGGTGAGGCTGCATTTGATGGGCGCTGGTGCAGGGGCGGATCCAGAGTCTAATCTCGGGAGGGGCACTGCCAAAATTTCGGCAGGCAATTTGTAGGGGCAATGGCTGGTGTTGGCGCTTCAATCATCACGGTACCGTGGTTAATATGGTGTCAGGATGATTGAAGCACATCATTTCAATTATTACTGTGTGGGAGCAGCCAGGTGGAGGGGGGGCAGACTCTGGAGAGTGACACGGAGGAGACATTCCGGGGAGTGACACGGAGGAGACGTTCCGGGGAGTGACACGGAGGAGACGTTCTGGGGAGTGACACGGAAAAAACATTCCGGGGAGTGACACGGAGGAGACATTCCGGGGAGTGACACGGAGGAGACGTTCCGGGGAGTGACACGGAGGAGACGTTCCGGGGAGTGACACGGAGGAGACGTTCTGGGGAGTGACACGGAAAAAACATTCCGGGGAGTGACACGGAGGAGACATTCCGGGGAGTGACACGGAGGAGACGTTCCGGGGAGTGACACGGAGGAGACGTTCCGGGGAGTGACACGGAGGAGACGTTCCGGGGAGTGACACGGAGGAGACGTTCCGGGGAGTGACACGGAGGAGACGTTCCGGGGAGTGACACGGAGGAGACGTTCCGGGGAGTGACACGGAGGAGACGTTCCGTAGAGTGACACGGAGGAGACGTTCCGGGGAGTGACACGGAGGAGACGTTCCGGGGAGTGACACGGAGGAGACGTTCTGGGGAGTGACACGGAAAAAACATTCCGGGGAGTGACACGGAGGAGACATTCCGGGGAGTGACACGGAGGAGACGTTCCGGGGAGTGACACGGAGGAGACGTTCCGGGGAGTGACACGGAGGAGACGTTCCGGGGAGTGACACGGAGGAGACGTTCCGGGGAGTGACACGGAGGAGACGTTCCGGGGAGTGACACGGAGGAGACGTTCCGGGGAGTGACACGGAGGAGACGTTCCGGGGAGTGACACAGAGGAGACGTTCCGGGGAGTGACACCGAGGAAACATTCTGAAGAGTGACACGAGTAAATGAACTCGGATTGCTTTGGAAGACTGCGGAGGTTCCCGGACTCTTTGTTTGTCCGCATTGATCTCCGTTTTTTTTCCGTTCTGCCATGTCGGAGTCGTCGGATTGGAAGAGCCCGAACATCTCGGAGCGTTATTGCCGTGCCCCTTCCTATCTGACACGCAGGAGACGTGCCGGAGAGTGACATGGAGGAGGAATTCCAGAGAGTGACACGGAGGAGACAATCCGGGGAGTGACACGGAGGAGACAATCCGGGGAGTGACACAGAAGAGACGTTGCGGGGAGTGACATGGAGGAGACGTTGCGGGGAGTGACATGGAGGAGACGTTCCGGGGAGTGACACTCAGGAGACGTTCCGGGGAGTGACACGGAGGAGACGTTCCGGGGAGTGACACGGAGGAGACGTTCCGGGGAGTGACACTCAGGAGACGTGTCGGGGAGTGACGCGGAGGAGACATTCCGGGTAGTGACACGGAGGAGACAATCCGGGGAGTGACACGGAGGAGAGGTTCCGGAGAGTGACATGGAGGAGACGTTCCGGGGAGTGACATGGAGGAGACGTTCCGGGGAGTGACACTCAGGAGACGTTCCGGGGAGTGACACTCAGGAGACGTTCCGGGGAGTGACACGGAGGAGACGTTCCGGGGAGTGACACTCAGGAGACGTGTCGGGGAGTGACGCGGAGGAGACGTTCCGGAGAGTGACGCGGTGGGGACCGGAGTCCGGGGAGTGACACGGAGGAAACATTCCGGAGAGTGACACGGAGGAGACGTTCCAGAGAGTGACACGGAGGAGACATTCCGGAGAGTGACACGGAGGAGACGTTCCAGAGAGTGACACGGAGGAGACGTTCCGGGGAGTGACACGGAGGAGACGTTCCAGAGAGTGACACGGAGGAGACGTTCCGGGGAGTGACACGGAGGAGACATTGCGGAGAGTGACACGGAGGAGACGTTCCAGAGAGTGACACGGAGGAGACGTTCCGGGGAGTGACACGGAGGAGACGTTCAGGGGAGTGACACGGAGGAGACGTTCCGGGGAGTGACACGGAGGAGACATTCCGGGGAGTGACACGGAGGAAACATTCCAAAGAGTGACACGGAGGAGACGTTCCGGGGAGTGACACGGAGGAGACGTTCCGGGGAGTGACACGGAGGAGACATTCCGGGGAGTGACACGGAGGAGACGTTCCGGGGAGTGACACGGAGGAGACGTTCCGGGGAGTGACATGGAGGAGACGTTCCGGGGAGTGACACGGAGGAGACGTTCCGGGGAGTGACACGCAGGAGACGTGTCAGGGAGTGACGCGGAGGAGGCATTCCGGAGAGTGACACGGAGGAGACGTTCCGGGGAGTGACGCGGAGGAGACTTCCGGGGAGTGACACGAAGGAGACGTTCCGGGGAGTGACACTGAGGAGACGTTCCGGAGAGTGACGCGGAGGAGGCATTCCGAAGAGTGACACGGAGGAGACGTTCCGGGGAGTGACACGGAGGAGACGTTCCGGGGAGTGACACGGAGAAGACGTTCCGGGGAGTGACACGAAGGAGACGTTCCGGGGAGTGACACGGAGGAGATGTTCCGGGGAGTGACACGGAGGAGACGTTCCGGGGAGTGACACGGAGGAAACATTCCGAAGAGTGACACGGAGGAGACATTCCCGGGGAGTGACACGAAGGAGACGTTCCGGGGAGTGACGCGGAGGAGGCATTCCGAAGAGTGACACGGGGAAGGAAGAGACGTTTAGTAAATGAACTCGGATTGCTTTGGAAGACTGCGGAGGTTCCCGGACTCTTTGTTTGTCCGCATTGATCTCCGTTTTTTTCCCGTTCTGCCATGTCGGAGTCGTCGGATTGGAAGAGCCGAACATCTCGGAGCGTTATTGCCGTGCCCCTTCCTATCTGCAGAGTCATTTGGCATGTGAGTTTCCACCTGTGAGCGGTATCATTTCCCCTTCCCATTAAACGTCCCCAAAGATCGCCCATAGAGTGCGAACTCCCTCCTTATCACTCTTGGCAGTTGGCAAATTGAAAAAATGGCTGGAACACGGCGCCACAAATGAAAAGTAAATTGCTACCTGCGAACGTTTGTCAGCTTTTAACAAGGACTTCAAACTCTCCGCAGTCTGAAATAACTCCTTGCGGGTTGTTGTGGAGCCGGTCTTGCCGCGCCGGGTTTGGCACCGACAACGTGCTGCCAGAGACACAAAATACAGCTTGAGACGCGCGTTTTCCTCTTCATTTCGTGGAGAGAAAATAATGCGAAAAGTTCTGACGTTCTCCTCCAAATAAACATTATAATCCGAACCGACTCAAGCGGAGTCTTTGGCCCGGATTCAGAAAGAATTGCGCTCTATTTGCGGAGGCGCAGGGCAACGATTTTGCCCTGCGCCCCCGCAAATATTTTGCGCTGCCCTCAATTCACGGAGCAGTAGCTCCGTAAATTGCGAGGGCGCGCCGGCAAAATTGCCCGGCGTAAGCGCGCGCAATGTAAATGATCCCGCCGGGGGCGGGAATCATTTAAATTAGGTGCGCTCACGCGCCGAGCGCAGAGCGCATGCTCCGTCGGGAAACTTTCCCGACGTGCATTGCGGCAAATGACGTCGCAAGGACGTCATTTGCTTCAAAGTGAACGTGAATGGCGTCCAGCGCCATTCACGATTCACTTACGCAAACAACGTAAAATTCGAACGTCGCGACGCGGGAACGCCGGGTATAGTTTAGCATTGGCTGCCCCTGCTATTAGAAGGGGCAGCCTTACGCTAAACACGCCGTATGGAAACGACGTAACTTGCGTACGCAGGGGGCGCGCAACATTGTGAATCGGCGTAAGTATGCAATTTGCATACTATACGCTGACCACAATGGGAACGCCCCCTAGCGGTCATCGCAAGAATGCAGCCTAAAATCTGCGTGGCATAAGAGCCTTATGCCACGCAGATTTTAGGCTGCAGTCGGCGTAACGAGTTCTCTGAATCAGGAGAACTCGTTACGCCGGCGCAAGTCAGCAATTGCGCTGCGTAACTATGGTTACGCAGGCGCAATTGCTTACTGAATCTGGGCCTTTGTATTCTAATGACAAAAGAAATACGAATAAATGAGGTTTGTTAACCGCTTCAGCCCCGGAAGATTTTACCCCTCCCCTTTCCTGACCAGAGCAGTTTTTGCCATTGGGCACTGCGTCGCTTTAACTGACAATTGCGACGTGGCACCCAAACAAAATTGATGTCCCTTTTTTTCCTACAAACAGAACTTTCTTTTGGTGGTATTTGATCACCTCTGCGGTTTTTATTTTTTTGCGCTATAAACGAAAATAGAGCGACAATTTTGAAAATAAAAAGCAATATTTTTGACCTTTTGCTATAATAAATATCCCCCCAAAAAGATATAAAAAATCATGGCCCAGATTCTCGTACATGGGTGTAAAACTGTGCGGGCGTAACGTATCTGGTTTACGTTACGCCGCTGCAAGTTTTACGGGCAAGTGCTTTATTCACAAAGAACTTGCCTGTAAAGTTGCGGCGGCGTATCGTAAATCACCCGGCGCAAGCCCGCCTAATTCAAATGAGCCGGGTAGGGGGCGTGAAGCATTTAAATTAGGCGCGTTCCCGCACCGAACGTACTGCGCATGCGCCGTCAGGAAAATATCCCAGGGTGCATTGCTCCAAATGACGTCGCAAGGACGTCATTGGTTTCGACGTGAACGTAAATGGCGTCCAGCCCCATTCAGGGACGACTTACGCAAACGACGTAAATTTTAAAATTTCGACGCGGGAACGACGGCCATACTTAACATTGGTTGCCCCTCATATAGCAGAGGCAACTTTACGCGTCGCAAATCTAACGTAAACGTCGTAACTTCACTGCGTCGGCCACGCGTACGTTCGGGAATTCGCGTATTTTGCTAATTTGCATACTCGACGGGGAAAACGACGGAGGCGACACCTAGCGGCAAAAAAGAAATTGCATTTAAGATCCGACAGCGTAAGAGCCTTACGCCTGTCGGATCTAATGGATATCTATGCGTAACTGATTCTAAGAATCAGGCGCATAGATACGACGGCCCAGATTAGGACTTACGACGGCGTACATTGCGTTGCGCCGTCGTAAGCCATTTGAGAATCTGGGCCAAGATGTTTTTCCTCAGTTTAGTCCGATACGTATTCTACATATTTTTGGTAAAAAAAAAAAATCGCAATAAGCGTTTTTTGATTGGTTTGCGCAAATTTTATAGGCCGCGATTCAGATACATTGTCGTATCTTTGAGCGGGCGTAACGCATCTCCTATGCGCTACGCCAACGTAACATTGAGAGGCAAGTACTGTATTCAGAAAGCACTTGCTCCCAAAGTTACGTCGGCATATCGTAAATGGGCCGGCGTAAGCCCGCGTAATTCAAAGTAGCAAGGCAGTGGGCGTGTTGTATTGTAATGAAGCGTGACCCCATGTAATTGCATGGCCGTTCGAACAGGGCATGGGCGCGCATGCTCAGAATCACGTCGCAAATACTCCCTAAGGCCCCGTACACACGATAGAATCCATCCGCAGATAAATCCCAGCAAATGGGTTTCTGCGGATAGATCCTATGGTGTGTACACGCCAGCGGATCTGTTTCCGCGGAGAAATCTCCTCTGGGATGGATTCCAGCAGATCGGATATTTGCTGTGCTGCACAACAAATCCATCTGCTGGAATCCATTCCAACGGATGGATCCGCTCGTCTGTACAGACTTACCGGATCCATTCGTCCAAAGGGATTCCCCGCACGCGTCGTAATGATTTGACGCATGCGTGGAATTCCTTATATGACAGCGTCGCGCCCGTCGCCGCGTCATAATCGCGGCGACGGTGCGACACGTCATCGCCAGAGGATTTCCGCGCGGATTTCAATGCGATGGTGTGTACACTCCATCCCATCGAAATCAGCGGAAATCTTTGAGAGGATTTATCCGTGGAAACGGTCCGCTGGACCGTATCTGCGGATAAATCCTCTCGTGTGTACGGGGCCTAAGATACGTCGGCTCAATGCTTTTGACGTGAACGTAACCTACGCCCAGCCCCATTCACGTACGACTTACGCAAACAACGTAAAATACGACGCTGTTCCGACGTTTCCGACGTCCATACCTTAACATGACTTACCCCTGCTTTATGAGGGGTAAAGTTACGCCGGACCGACGCCTTACGAGACTTACGTCGGTCGTATCTTGGCCAAATTCAGGCGTAACTGCCTTTCTGAATAAGCGCATAGATACGACGGCGCTCATTTGGACTTACAACGGCGTATCTGGAGATACGCCGTCGTAAGTCCTTTCTGAATCCGGGCCATAGCGTCTATAAAAAAAAATGTTATTAGTAATTGCGGAGATCAGCGATTTTTATCGTGACTGCGACATTATGGCGGACACATCGGACACTTTTGACGCTATTTAAACACTAGGGGTGAGGAAGGGGTTAAGTGCGTCCTAGGGAGTGATTCTAACTGTGGGGGGGCGTGGCTACAAGTGACATGACACTGTTCACTGCTCCTGATGACAGGGAGCAGTAGATCAGTGTCCTGTCACTAGGCAGAACAGGGAGATGCCTTGTTTATATAGCCATCCCCCCGTTCTGCCTCTTCGTGCCACGATCGCGGGCACCCAGCGGACATCGAGTTCATGGGGCCTGCAGGCACGGTCACGGAGAGTGCAGTGGGCCCGCGTGTGTGCGCGCCCGCCACACGGCTTCTTAAAGGGGACGTACAGGTACATCCACTTGCCCACCGCTGCAATTGTGCCGACGTATATTGGCGTGCAGCGGTCGGCAAGTGGTTAAAGGATCGATATCACATTCATTTCAGACTTTCCTTTTTAACCCCTTTAATACCGGACAGGAGAGGGGGGGCCGCTCTCTCATCCCCCCCTCTTTTCCTGCGGCCGGCCAGGTTAACGTGCTCGGATAAGGGGTCTGGTGTGGATTTTTGGGGGAACTCCACGCCATTTTTTTTTTAAATTTGGGGTGGAGTTCCCCTTAAAATCCACACCAGACCTGAAGGGCCTGGTAATTGAATTTGGGGGGAACCCCACGTCATTTTTTTTTAATGAATTTTCTCTGAATTGCCAGAGCCGACAATTCATTATAGCCGCAAGTCAGTTTTAAATGACTTTTTTTCCGTCAGAATGTCATTTTGTGCAGAGACAGTTCTAAGTGCGGGAAACACGCGCTAAATTACAGGCATATTATACACCCCCCCGGTACGAAATTTAAAGGAATATTTCACTTTTGTTGTTGCACTTTAAGCATTATTAAATTCACTGCTCCTGAAAAAATGGCCATTTAAAAAAAAAAAAAGCATTGATACATGTACCCTGGGGGCAGGACCCGGGTCCCCAAACACTCCCCTGGGGCAGGACTCGGGTCCCCAAACACTCCCCCTGGGGCAGGACTCGGGTCCCCAAACACTCCCCCTGGGGCAGGACTCAGGTCCCCAAACACTCCCCCTGGGGCAGGACCCAGGTCCCCAAACACTCCCCTGGGGCAGGACCCAGGTCCCCAAACACTCCCCCTGGGGCAGGACCCGGGTCCCCAAACACTCCCCCTGGGGCAGGACTCAGGTCCCCAAACACTCCCCCTGGGGCAGGACCCAGGTCCCCAAACACTCCCCCTGGGGCAGGACCCGGGTCCCCAAACACTCCCCCTGGGGCAGGACCCAGGTCCCCAAACACTCCCCCTGGGGCAGGACCCGGGTCCCCAAACACTCCCCTGGGACAGGACCCAGGTCCCCAAACACTCCCCCTGGGGCAGGACCCAGGTCCCCAAACACTCCCCCTGGGGCAGGACCCAGGTCCCCAAACACTCCCCCTGGGGCAGGACCCGGGTCCCCAAACACTCCCCCTGGGGCAGGACCCGGGTCCCCAAACACTCCCCTGGGACAGGACCCAGGTCCCCAAACACTCCCCCTGGGGCAGGACCCGGGTCCCCAAACACTCCCCCTGGGGCAGGACCCAGGTCCCCAAACACTTTTTAGGACAAAAACTTGCATATTAACCTTTAAAATGAACACTTTTGATTTCTCCCATAGACTTCTAAAGGGAGTTTGGCGGCTTTACATATTAATTGCATTGCGCCCTCTGCTGTGCCGGTTCATGCGCTCAATTAAGAATTTATCCGGCGTGCCAATTAAGCCATGAACCGGCGCAGCGCATTGGCCCAGATTCTCAACTGAGATGCGACGGCATATCTCCAGATACGCCGTCGTATTTCTGCGTTGAGCCGTCGTATCTATGCGCCTGATTCTTAGAATCAGTTACGCATAGATATCCATTAGATTCGATAGGTTTACGTAAGTCTCTTACGCCGTCGGATCTAAACTGCATTTTCTTGTTTGACCGCTAGGTGTCGCTTCCGTCGAATTCCGCGTTGAGTATGCAAATTAGCTAGATACGCGAATTCCCGAACGTACGCGCGGCCGACGCAGTAAAGTTACGACATTTACGTTAGGCATTTCCCGGCGTAAAGTTGCCCCTGCTATATGAGGCGCAGCCAATGTTAAGTATGGCCGTCGTTCCCGCGTCAAAATTTGAAAAAGTTACGTTGTTTGCGTAACTCGTCCGTGAATGGGGCTGGACGTCATTTACGTCCACATCAAAACCAATACGTCCTTGCGGCGTATTAGGAGCAATGCACACTGTGAGATTTCCACGGACGGCGCATGCGCCGTTCGTGAAAAACGTCAATCACGTTGGGTCACAGTAGTTTAACATAAAATACGCCCCCCCTTCCACATTTATATTAGGCGGGCTTATGCCGGCCGATTTACGCTACGCCGCCGCAACTTACGGAGCAAGTGCTTTGAGAATACAGCACTTGCCCGTGTAAGTTGCGGCGGCGTAACGTAAATCAGATACGTTACGCCGCCGGAAAGATACGCCCAGTCTACGAGAATCTGGCCCATTGTTTTTAGTAAATCAGCCCCAGAGTATTGTTGTGATTAGACATGTGCAATTCTTTTTGTTCCGAATTCGTTTTTTTTTTAAATCTCGACAAATTCATTAATTATGAAATATCCGAGTTAACAAAAACCTGTTTACATTTTTTAAATTCGAAAATTTGGAAATTTGGAAATTGGAAAATTCATAAATTAGGAAATTCAAAAATTTTAAAATTCAAAAATCTGAAATAATAACTAACTAATATTCATTTAACTATTACTAACTATTAAATTATAGGTATTGGAATTTCCTTTCAAATTTGGATGTTAGTAAACATAACGAATACGAATTTATCAGAAATGCCTTATCTAAATAAATGGACCATAATGAATTAATAATAATAAATAACAATTAAAATATATATATATATTTATTATTATTTATTATTACCGTATTTATCGGCGTATACCGCGCACTTTTTTCAGGGCAAAATCGTGGGTGTGCGATATACGCCGATACCCGCTTCCCGCGCTGTGTTCGAACCACTGCGCCGACATATACCGAGCGCAGTACACTCGGGTATAGTCGGGGAGGCTCGGCTCCTCTCGCGGTCACGTCCTGTGCGTCCTGTATGTCCTTTACGCAAGAGGAGCCGAGCCCGCCCGACTATACCCGAGTGTACTCCGCTTGGTATATGTCGGCACAGTGGTTCGAACACAGCGCGGGAAGCGGGGATCGAGCAGGGAGGACACCACGATGGCCGCAGAAGGACGCTGGACCGGACGAGGACGCGATGGACAACGGGCAGGACACCGACGAGGGGCATCCAAACTGTAAGTATTTTTTTTTTTGCAGGAATTTTCCTTTAAGTTGGGGGGTGCGCGCTATACGCCGGGGCGCGTTATAGCCCGATAAATACGGTAATTTGTTTCGCTCCATTTGTTTAGATGCGGCATTCGCTATTTCGGATAATTCGTAACTTCGGATAAATTCGTATTCATTACGTTCACTAACAGACACATTTAAAAGGAAATTTAGTTAGTTATTCTTTTGAATATTCCAAATTTGCGAATTAGAGAATTTACGAATTGTGATCATAACGAATGACCTGAAAACGAAAAACAAAAAAAACAAAAACGAATGAAGTGTAAATGAACACATTTTTCGGCAGTGCACATGTCTAGTTATGATTTGTTGTGATTGGCCACAGCTAGTCACGTGGTAGAAATGGGATGTGATTGTCCCTGTCTGTACCATGTGATCACTGTGACCAATCCTAGCTAGCAACACAACAATTGCATACAGTGAATAGCATGAAAGGAAGCCATCCATTGTTTACAACTGTCATGTGATCTGCTGTGATTGGTCACAGCCATCACATGGTACCGGCAGTGGGCTGGGGGGAAACACTAATCAGTCCGTTGCACACAGTGTGTGCCAGAAGGTGGTGGAGCGTGGCCTGGAGTGGCCGTGTGAGGTACATTCTCGGGAGGACGTCATATGGCATGTCCCCTGAAACAGGACAACCTATCAGCTTTGGCGCACATGGTCAGATGGAGTGGTTACCGTATTTATCGGCATATACCGCGCACTTTTTTGCCCTGAAAATCAGGGCAAAATTGTGGGTGGGTGGTATACGCCGATACCCGCGCCGAGTTTGAATACTGCGCCGACATATACCGAGCGCAGTACACTTGTGTATTGTCGGGCAGTCTCGGCTCCTCTCGCGCTTACGTCCTGGACGTACAGGACGTGAGCGCGACAGTAGCCGAGCCTGCCCGACTATACCCAAGTGTACTGCGCTCGGTATATGCCGGCGCAGTATTCAAACTCGGCGCGGGAAAGCGGGAAACGAGCGAGGAGGACGCCGCAGAAGGACGCCGGACCCGACGAGGAGGACACCCGAAGCCACAGACGGACGACGGACCCGACGAGGCCGCCGATGGACGCCGCGCAAGACACCAAAACTGTAAGTACAAAAATCTTTTTTTCCACAGGAATTGGGGGCAACTTTAGGGGTGCGCGCTATACCCCAATAAACACGGTATTTGATATGCCGGTTCCATTTCATGCTTGTGAGCATGTTTTTTGGCTTTCTGATTAAAAATAAAAGTGGGGGTGGTAAGGCATTAAACATTTGCCCCGCCCTGTGTGTTTTACATCTACTGGCGCTGAGCCTGAGGATAATTCTAAAACGAAATGTAGTGACTATGAGCCGAGGTTCCCGCTATTATCTCTCTGGTCTGCAAAGTCTCCGTAGTTCCCTATCTGAGATTTGCTTTCAGGCTCTTTTAGGCCTCAACTTTGGTCAGAAGTTCCATCTTTGAGTATTAGCCCAAGGGGGACTTGGGTAAGGGTGGGGGAAGGGCATGGACACGAAGTACCATATATACTTGAGTATAAGCCGAGTTTTTCAGCACATTTTTTTGTGCTGAAAATGCCCCCCTCTGCCTTATACTCGAGTCACCTTTTTGTGCCTCATCTCCTAGACTTTGGGGACCCGGTACTGGCCTTGGCACACATGTAGCCCCACTCCTCCCCTACAAGTGTGCAAGTTTGTTGTCTGGGGGACCTACGGCCGGGGAGCACCGATTTTTCAAATCCGGGCACCCCTTCCATAGACTCCCATGTTAAATGGTAATTTCTCCAGTAAATTTAGGGACCCAGTACTGGCCGGTCGTAGGTCCCCTGGACCCAGAACTTGCCACACATGTAGCCCCATTTCTCCCAAATGTTCCAAAGTTTGTTGTCTGGGGGACCAACAACCGGGAGCACCGATTTTTTAAAACCGGGTACCCTTTCCATAGACTCCTGTTAAACGTCAGTCTAGTCATGGGCACAGTGAGGCATTGGCACAGTGAGTTATGGGCACAGTGAGGCATGGAGACAGTGAGGCATGGGCAGAGTGAGGCATGGGCACAGTGAGGCATTGGCACAGTGAGTTATGGGCACAGTGAGGCATGGAGACAGTGAGGCATGGGCACAGTGAGGCATTGGCACAGTGAGTTATGGGCACAGTGAGGCATGGGCACGGTGAGGCATGGAGACAGTGAGGCATGGGCACAGTGAGGCATGGGCACAGTGAGGCATGGAGACAGTGAGGCATGGAGACAGTTAGGCATGAGCACGGTGAGGCATGGAGACAGTGAGGCATGGGCACAGTGAGACATGGGCACAGTGAGGCCGCGTACACACGGTCGATCCATCCGATGAGAATGGTCCGATGGACCGTTTTCATCGGTTCACCGCTGAAGCAGACTGATGGTCTGATGTACGTACACACCATCAGTTCAAAAACCGATCGGGTCAGAAGGCGGTGATGTAAAACACAACGACGTGCTGAAAAAAACGAAGTTCAATGCTTCCAAGCATGCGTCGACTTGATTCTGAGCATGCGCGGGATCTGAACCGATGCTTTTGTGTACAGCCGTCCATCGGTTTTGATTTTAAAGCAAGTTCTAAAACTTTGGTCTGAAGGACAAAAGTCCGATGGGCCGTACACAACGGTCGGTTTGGACCGATGAAACTGGACTTCGGTCCGTTTTCATCGGTTTGGACTGGTCGTGTGAACACGGCCTGAGGCATGCACATGGACACAGTGAGGCATGCACATGGACACAGTGAGGCATGCACATGGACACAGTGAGGCATGCACATGGACACAGTGAGGCATGCACATGGACACAGTGAGGCATGCACATGGACACAGTGAGGCATGCACATGGACACAGTGAGGCATGCACATGGACACAGTGAGGCATGCACATGGACACAGTGAGGCATGCACATGGACACAGTGAGGCAAAGTGAGGCACAGTGAGGCATGCAGATGGACACCCTAGGCTTATCCTCTAGTCAATAAGTTTTCCCATTTTTTTGTGGTAAAATTAGGTGCCTCGGCTTATATTCGAGTACAGTGGCGGTTGGTGCTCAAAATTTTTAGGGGGGCGCAAACAAATGAAAAAAAAAAACAATTGCAGCCTCACTGTGCCCATCAAAAACAGCCACTGTGCCCATCAAATGCAGCCACTGTGCCATGCCATCAATTGTCGCCACTGTGCCCATCAATTGTCACCACTGTGCCCATCAATTGTCACCACTGTGCCATGCCAAACGCAGCCACTGTGCCATCAAACGCAGCCACTGTGCCATGCCATCAATTGTTACCACTGTGCCCACATCAATTGTCGCCACTGTGCCCACATCAATTGTCCCCACTGTGCCCACATCAATTGTCCCCACTGTGCCCACATCAATTGTCCCCACATTAATTGTCCCCACTGCGCCCACATCAATTGTCCCCACTGTGCCCACATCAATTGTCCCCACTGTGCCCACATCAATTGTCCTCACTGTGCCCACATCAATTGTCCCCCACTGTGCCCACATCAATTGTCCCCACTGTGCCCACATCAATTGTCCCCACTGTGCCCACATTAATTGTCCCCCACTGTGCCCACATCAATTGCCCCCTACTGTGCCCACATCAATTGTCCCCACATTAATTGTCCCCACTGCGCCCACATCAATTGTCCCCACTGTGCCCACATCAATTGTCCCCACTGTGCCCACATCAATTGTCCCCACTGTGCTCACATCAATTGTCCCCACTGTGCCCACATCAATTGTCCCCACTGTGCCCACATCAATTGTCCCCACTGTGCCCACATAAATTGTCCCCACTGTGCCCACATCAATTGTCCCCACTGTGCCCACATCAATTGTCCCCACTGTGCTCACATCAATTGTCCCCACTGTGCCCACATCAATTGTCCCCACTGTGCCCACATCAATTGTCCCCACTGTGCCCACATCAATTGTCCCCACTGTGCCCACATCAATTGTCCCCACTGTGCCCTGTAAAATGCTGCCAGTCAGATTGCCCCCCCGCCCGACACTTACCTTTCTGGGGTTCGCCCGGGCGCCCCCTATGGACGGGCCGCCACTGTGTCAAGTATATTCAGTAAATGAAGTGAAGGTCTCACTTGAAAGCTGAAAGCTGGAATCTCAGATGGGCCCTCGGAGGACCTCGGAGGAAATGACGGGTATTGTCCGGCCTGGGTCCTCCACACTTCCTAGGGTAAAATTTCCCCTTCCCGTCTTTTCCCACATTGGGGAGATTTTTCTTCGGCCGGAGTCGGGCTTTTTGAAGGATGGATTTGATGACGTTGCTGTCCGAGGTTCTGAAATCTTTTTTCTATTATTGCTTCAGGTTTTCTTCCTCGTTTTAGTTTATTAATTTATCTTTTATGTTTATTTTATAGAGGGGAGAACATACATGTGTAATCAAAGATTATTATGCTCTAGAGCATGGGCCTCCAAACTACGGCCCTCCAGCTGTTCAGGAACTACAACTCCCATCATGCCCAGTCATGTCTGTGAATGTCAGAGTCTTACAATGCCTCATGGGACGTGTAGTTCTGCAACAGCTGGAGGGCCGTAGTTTAGAGATCCCTGCACTAGAGCAATGGTCTCCAAACTGAAGCCCCCTGGCCCAGATGGGGCCCCTTGCATGTCTTTATCCGGTCCTTGGGGCACTATTCCTCCCACTGACACCAACAATGGGGCATCATTCCTGTTACTGAGATCAACAACGGGGGGGGGGGGAATGTTTCTCCCATTGACACAAACAATGGGACTTGTCCCAAACTCCTCCCACAAAGTTGAGAGCATGAAATGGTCGAAAATGTCTTGTTATGCCAACGCCTTAAGAGTTCCCTTCACTGGAACTAAGGGGCCAACCCAACCCCTGAAAAACAAACCCCACCATTATCCCCCCTCCCCCCCACACCATAATCCCCCCTCCATGAAATGATTTGGACCAGTGCACAAAGCAAGGTCCATAAAGAGTTTTGGGTTGGAGGAACTTAACTGGCCTGCACAGAGTCCTGACCTCAACCTCATAGAATACCCTTGGGATGAATTAGAGCGGAGACTGTGAGCCAGGCCTTCTCATCCAACATCACAACCTCACAAAAAGGAAGAATGGTCAAACATTCCCACAGACACCCTCCTATACCTTGTGGACGGCCTTCCCAGAGGAGGTGAAGCTGTTATAGCTGCAAAGGGCAGTGCACCTGTAAGGGGCCCGGAGGTCCTCAGGGGCCCGGATGGCAACCCCCTTTATATTTATTTTTATTTTTTTAGGGGTCAGGAGGTTCCCAGGGGCCCGGAGGCCCACAGGGCCCCAGATGGCAACCCCCCTTTTTTTTATTTATTTTTTATAAAAAAATATATATATATTTTTTAATATATTTTTATTTTATTTTTTATTAAAGGGCCAATTTTTTTATTTATTTTTTTAGAGGTCCGGAGGTCCCCAGGGGCCCGGAGGACCCCAGGGCCCCTGATGGCAACCCCCCCTTTTTTTATTTATTTTTTTATTAAAAAAATATTTTTTTTTAATATATTTTTATTTTATTTTTTATTAAAGGGCCAATTTTTTTCATTTATTTTTTTAGAGGTCCGGAGGTTCCCAGGGGCCCGGAGGACCCCAGGGCCCCGGATGGCAACCCCCCCTTTTTTTATTTATTTTTTATAAAAAAAAAAAATTTTTTAATATATTTTTATTTTATTTTTTATTAAAGGGCCAATTTTTTTATTATTATTATTATTATTATTATTATTATTATTATTATTATTATTATTATTATTAAAGGGCTCAGAGGTCCCCAGGGCCCCATGTGGCAAACCCCCCCCTTTTTTTATTTTTTTATAAATTTAAATTTTTTTCATTTTTGTTTATATATTTATTTTTTATTTATTAAAGGGCCCAGAGGTCCCCAGGGCTCTGGATGGCAACCCCCCTTTTTTTTTTATAAATGTTTATTTTATTTTTTTTACATATTTATATTTTTTTTATTTCTTTTTTTCTTTTTATTAAAGGGCCCAGAGGTCCCCAGGGCCCCTGATGGCTACCCCCTTTTATTTCCTTTATTTCTTATTTTTTTTGTAAAGAGCCCCCCCGCTTCTCAATTCGATTCGCGGCAGCCCCCCCCCGCGCTTCTCAATCTCAGGCGGCAGCACCCCCCCCCCCCCCGGTTCTCTGCTCCAGGAGGGCCCATGCCTGAAGCTGTGTAAGGGGCCCCATAATTCCTGATGGCGGCCCTGGGCGGGGCCAACTCAATATTGAACCCTACAGACTGGGATGTCATTAACCACTTAAGCCCCGGACCAATATGCTGCTAAATGACCCAAGGGGTTTTTACAATTCGGCACTGCGTCGCTTTAACTGACAATTGCGCGGTCGTGCGACGTGGCTCCCAAACAAAATTGGCGTCCTTTTTTTCCCACATATAGAGCTTTCTTTTGGTGGTATTTGATCACCTCTGCGGTTTTTATTTTTTGAGCTATAAACAAAAATAGAGCGACAATTTTGAAAAAAATGAAATATTTTTTACTTTTTTCTATAATAAATATCCCCAAAAAACATATATAAAAACATTTTTTTCCTCAGTTTAGGCCGATACGTATTCTTCTACATATTTTTGGTAAAAAAAAAAATCGCAATAAGCGTTTATCGATTGGTTTGCGCAAAATTTATAGCGTTTTACAAAATAGGGGATAGTTTGATTTTTTTTTTTTTTTTTTTACTACTAATGGCGGCGATCAGCGATTTTTTTTCGTGACTGCGACATTATGGCGGACACTTCGGACAATTTTGACACATTTTTGGGACCATTGTCATTTTCACAGCAAAAAATGCATTTAAATTGCATTCTTTATTGTGAAAATGACAATTGCAGTTTGGGAGTTAACCACAGGGGGCGCTGTAGGAGTTAGGGTTCACCTAGTGTGTGTTTACTACTGTAGGGGGGTGTGGCTGTAGGTCTGACATCATCGATCGAGTCTCCCTATAAAAGGGATCACACGATCGATGCAGCCGCCACAGTGAAGCACGGGGAAGTCGTGTTTACATACGGCTCTCCCCGTTCTTCAGCTCCGGGGAGCGATCGCGAGGGGGCGGCTAGAAACGAATAGCCGCGCCCTCGTCCCGGATCGCTCCCCGCGGGTTTCCGACCGCCGCATGTAGCAGGGGGGGTCCCGATCGGACCCCCGACCCACGTCTAGGCAGGCACGTACAGGTACGCCAATGTGCCTGTACGTGCCATTCTGCCGACGTACATATACATGCGGCGGTCCGGAAGTGGTTAAAGGTCATGTGCGTGTAAAGGCCGGCGTCCCAATACTTTTGACAATGTAGTGCATGTGACATTATCCGTCCCCTGTGGCCCAAATGACTTTTTTGATTTCTGACGACGGGGAAAACAAACGTTGAGTTACCGTTCTGTTCGCCTTCGTCTTCTGCGGTGGTTTGCGCCGCTTGAATGTAAATTTCCTTCTATTTGGAGATGTTCTGACTCTGAAGCAGGAAACACGGAGCGGAATGGCGAGGCGTACGGAAGCGCCGACCCCGTCTCAGCGCTTACACCGCATTATTTAAACTCCCACATCTTCCCATAAACTGTCCGCCCTTTACATGCTTCCCAGACGCGGCGACGAGAGAATTTATTGGACTCAGACCGCCGTAAATCCCGGCTCCGTTATTTGAAGGACAGATAAAGGCTTGACGGGTCATAAACCAGCCTGATAAACAGCCCGGCACAGGTGTGACAGCGGCCTATCGGCGCGGCCGAGCCGCCATACAAATGTATCGGTGACATGCAAAATAAATACATCCAGCGATCCCTCCGCCGCTCCCCGTTCCTTACCGGATTATCTCACGCCGGAGTCTACAAAGACAGGGCCAGATTCACAGATATCTGCGGCGGCGTAACGTATCGCCTTTATGTTACACCGCCGCAAGTTTTCAGCGCAAGTGCCTTATTCACCAAGCACTTGCGTGTAAACTTACGGCGGTGTAACGTAAAGCCGTCCGGCGCAAACCCACCTAATTCAAATGGGGCGTGCACCATTTAAATTAGGCGCGTTCCCGCGCCGAACGTTCTGTGCATGCTCCGTTAGGAAATTTCCCGCCGTGCTTCGCGCGAAATTACGGCGCCCCGACGTGTTTTTTGAACGGCGACGTGCGTAACGTAATTTCGTATTCCAGGACGTGTTACGCAAAAAAAAAAATCGAAATTCGACGCAGGAACGACGGCCATACTTTAACATGGTGGGGTAATTTTACCCCATCTAAATAGCACTCTTAACTTTACGACGCGAAAGAGAATACGACGAACGCGCGTACCTTCGTGGATCGCCGTAATCAGCTAATTTGCATACCCGACGCTGGAAAACGACGCAAACTCCACCCAGCGGCCGCCGGAGAATTACACCTAAGATCCGAAGGCGTACGAAGCCGTAAGCCTGTCGGATCTTAGCCAAATGCCGTCGTATCTTGGTTTGTGAATGACAAATAAAGATACGACGCGGCAAATTTTAAAGTACGCCGGAGTATCAGCAGATATCAGCAGATCCTCCGGCGTACTTCTTCTCTGAATCTGGCCCACAGCCGGCAATTTGTATCGAAATTCCGGGAAGGAAAGTTATTTTTGGTTACGGTAAACTAGAGATAGGCGGAGGGAGCCGATCTATCCTGGAGAGCGAATATTACCGGCATCCGGCGCCCCCCATAGGCAGAAACCACCGATTACTAAACTTTGCGCTGAGCAACCTTTCTGGTACAATCAGATTAATTTATTAACAATAGAGCTCCTCCCCTTGGCGCGCTTCCCACGTGCGCTGTGATCACCAAGTCACCGAGAGACATCCGCCTCATCTGTGCCCAACAGTACCACCTGCCAGTGCCTACAATGCCCCAATTCAGTGCCCACCAGTGCAAAACAGTACCACCTATCAATGCCTACGAGTGCCTATAAATGCCCACCAGTGGTGCCAATCAGTGCCTCATCAGTGCCACCTAGCAGTGCTGCCTATCAACGTCACCTACCGGTGCCGATCAGTGCCCATCACTACCACCCATCAGTGCCCATCGCTGCCACCAATCAGTGCCCATCACTGTCACCTATCAATGCCACCTATCAGTGCCACTTCCCAGTGCCCACCAGTGCCACCTATCAATGCCCACGAGTGACACCTAGAAATGTCCTCCAGTGGTGCCAATCAGTGCCTCATGGAGGAACACGTTGTACCTGGAGATGGCAGATATCACGATTGCCTTCTCCTCCGGCCTAAAATTCTTTTTCCTCCTCCCCCTCTCAGTCACAGGAGCAGACATCGCTCAGAACGCAAAAGTACCTACGCCAAATGCTGCTGGTGTACTTTTGCGCTCGACGGGGCGCATGTCTGGGCGTATTTATGATCTGGGCGTAGGCGGTGGGCCGGGATATCCTAGGGGTTACGCCGGTGCGTAGTTGTGAGCATGCGCAGAGGGGTGCGGGACATAGGTCCACGTCACGGTGCATAAACCACTGCCACTAACTCGGACCATCATTTGCATTGGGTCACGCCCACTTACGCTGGCGCATCTTGGTAAGCAATGGCTTTCTGAATACAGTGCATGCCTCTCCGCGCTGCTCCGGTGTAGTGTAAAAAAGATACGCTACTGTGGCATAAATATGCGCCAATGGCCCAGATTCACATACATTTGGGCGTAATCCATTTACACCACGCCGCCGCAAATTATTTGAGCAAGTGCCGTATTCGCAAAGCACTTGCTCCGTAATTTGCGGCGGCGTAGTGTAAATGGCCCGGCGTATGGCCGCGTAATTCAAAGGGGGCGGCTTGTATTCAAATTAAGCGCGCCCCGCGCCGATTGAACTGCGCATTTCACCCGGGCTGAAAAACAGCCCAGTGCGCATGCTCCAGCTCACAACGGAAAACGTCAATGACGCCAACGTGAGCGTCATTAACGTAAAGTCGTATTCAAGAACGACTTAGTAAAACGACGTAACCGACGGAAAAAGACAACGCGGACCCGACGCCATACTTAACATGGCATACGGTGGACTGGCGTAAGGTTACCCCTCATATAGCAGGGGTAACCTTACCCTTACGGAAACGACGTAAACGACGACGATGCGGCGCAAATTCGTTCGGGAATCGGTGTATCAGGCTCATTTGCATAGTCAAATGAGACCTGAACGTAAACGCCATGTAGCGGTCAGCGTTGTATTGCATTTAGGATCCGACGGTGTAAGTGACTTACAGTCGGATCCTAGCCTAATTCCGGCGTATCTTGTTTTGTGAATACAAACTAATGATACGCCGGCGGGAATTTCGAATTACGCCGGTGTATCTGTAGATACACCGGCGTAACTCTTTTGAGAATCTGGCCCAAGGGGCCAGATTCACAAAGAGATACGACGGTGTATCTCCTGATCCCCCATCGTATCTCTGACTTACACTGGTCCTATCTATGCGCCTGGTTCATAGAATTACATACGCATAGATAGGGCTAAGATCTGACAGTGTTACACTGTGTTACACTGTCGGATCTTTTTTTTCCATTTAAAAATGGCGCCGGGGGCGTTCCCGCTGATTTACGATAAATAATATGTAAATCAGCGAGATACGCAAATTCACGAACGTACGCGGACCCGACGCAGTCTTCTTACGACGTTTCCGTAGCGGCGTACCCGGCGTATACTTACCCCTTCTTTTATCAGGCGCAGCCAATGTTAAGTATAGCCGGCGTTCCCGCGTCGAATTTGAATTTTTTAACATCGTTTGCGTAAGTCGTTCTCGAATACGGACTGACGTCGTTTACGTAAGCGTCGAAACCACTGATGTCCTAGCGACGTCAGTGGGAGGAATGCACGCCGGGAAATTTCGCGGACGGCGCATGCGCATTTAAATCGGCGCGGGAACGCGCCTGATTTAAATAGTACACTCCCCTAGCTTCGGAATTTGAATTCCGCTGGGGGATTTAGGATCCGCCGTCGCAAGTTTGGAGGTAAGTGGTTTGTGAATTAGCCACTTGCCTCCTAAACTTGCGGGAGCGGATCTTAATTCACGTAGATCGAGCGGATCTATAGATCCGCTGCGCTATGTGAATCTGGCCCAATGTATCTGAATCAAGGCCAACATTTCTACATTGGAGCAAAGTGTAATTTCTTCAGTGTTGTCAGATGAAAAGATACAAGAAAAGTGACTGGGGGTGTACTTACTTTTGTGATATACTGTGTATATATATAAAGAGAGTAGACAGGTTTCTAGATCTTTGGGAACACAAATACTTGTTTGTTGTTTTGCTCCTTTACATGACAGAATGCGTCCCACCTGACCCCCCTCGGCATGCCTTTCCTAAAAAAAGAAACGCGTCCCGCCCACGTCGCCGAGCCCCGCTGACCCGGTTGGCTGCCAATTTCTCCATCAATGAAAAGGGCTCTCGGAGCAGCCGGGGGAGGGGGGGGGTCAGTAAACGGCACTAGTGGAGATCTTGCGCTAAGAGCCGCGACCCCTCTCCGAGGTGGGAAACGGATCAGCGCACTAATTTATGTCGCCAATTAGCGTCTGTTAGCTAAATTATCATAAAATTTCATACGCCGACTATTTTCAATGTGAACGACCGCTGAGGGGGAGGGGAGGGGGGGGAACGGGAGCGTGAAGCGAGAATCTCCTACGGGCGAGAGGTGGGACGGCGACCTTAATAGAGTCTTAGAAGAAAAAAAAAAGGTTCCAGTCGTCTCACTGAATCAAGCGGGAGATTAACCCCTTCCAGACCGCCTCATGTAGATATACGTCGGCAGAATGGCACGGACAGGCACATTGGCGTACCTGTACGTCCCTGCCTAGACCTGGGTCGGGGGTCCGATCGGGACCCCCCCGCTACATGCGGCGGTCGGATCCCCTCGGGGAGCGATCCGGGACGACGGCGCGGCTATTCGTTTATAGCCGCCCCCTCGCGATCGCTCCACGGAGCTGAAGAACGGGGAGAGCCGTGTGTAAACGCGGCTTCCCCGTGCTTCACTGTGGCGGCGCATCGATCGAGTGATCCCTTTTATAGGGGAGACTCGATCGATGACGTCAGTCCTACAGCCACACCCCCCTACAGTTGTAAACACACACTAGGTGAACCCTAACTCCTACAGCGCCCCCTGTGTTTAACTCCCAAACTGCAACTGTCATTTTCACAATAAACAATGCAATTTAAATGCATTTTTTGCTGTGAAAATGACAATGGTCCCAAAAATGTGTCAAAATTGTCCGAAGTGCCCGCCATAATGTCGCAGTCACGAAAAAAATCGCTGATCGCCGCCATTAGTAGTAAAAAAATAAAAATTAATAAAAATGCAATAAAACTATCCCCTATTTTGTAAACGCTATAAATTTTGCGCAAACCAATCGATAAACGCTTATTGCGATTTTTTTTACAAAAAATAGGTAGAAGAATACGTATCGGCCTAAACTGAGGAAATAAAACATTTTAGATATATTTTTGGGGATATTTATTATAGCAAAAAGTAAAAAATATTGCATTTTTTTCAAAATTGTCGCTCTATTTTTGTTTATAGTGCAAAAAATAAAAACCGCAGAGGTGATCAAATACCACCAAAAGAAAGCTCTATTTGTGGGGAAAAAAGGACGCCAATTTTGTTTGGGAGCCACGTCGCACGACCGCGCAATTGTCTGTTAAAGCGACGCAGTGCCCAATTGTAAAAACCCCTTGGGTCATTTAGCTGCATATTGGTCCGGTCCTTAAGTGGTTAAAACCCGACATTAACGCGGCCTGTAATTATTCGCTGACGCCGAATAGAAATAAATGAGAGAAATATTGAAGAGTCTTAAAAAAAAAAAAGAAAAGTAAAAAGACAAAAAAAAAAAGAAAACTGGGTATGAATAATACAATCATGTCCTGAATTTATGGAGCTATTTTCAATTGCAAAGCAATTTCCAATTCTGCTCGGGAAGAGACGTTTGATGCGTTCAGCCAAGTCTGGCGGCGCGATACGCGGCGGCGGGCAGAAGACTGGAGAGGATGCGTTCTTATTACAGCCGCTTAACAACAGACAGAGGCTGAGAAGAATTAAAGACGACCGGGGGCCTGATCTCGTGTCACCGGCTCCCGAGAATGCAAATGGCAATTCGCAAATTGCATCATCCCCCCGACCGCCAAAGAAACGTCCCCGCGCCAAAGTGTAAAGGAGGCGTCGTCAGGGAAAAGTTTGGCGCTTTTTAACTTTTATTTTCATTGAAAATTGCTGATTAATTTTCGTCAGATATTATTGTGTCAGGAAAACCTTAACCCTTTCGTGACTTATGACGCGTACACGCGACCAATTTTCGGGTTGTAAAAAACAATGGGGTAGATTCAATAAGCAATTGCGTCTGCGTAACCATAGTTACGCAGCGCAATTGCTTACTTGCGCCGGCGTATCGAATGCTCCTGATTCAGGAACCTCGTTACGCCGACTGCAGCCTAAGATATGCGCGGCATAAGGCTCTTATGCCGTCATATCGTAGGCTGCATTCTTACGCAGGCCGCTAGGTGGCGTTCCCGTAGTGGTCAGCGTAGAGTATGCAAATTGCATACTCACGCCGATTCACAACCGTACGCGCGCCCTGCGTACGCAGTTTACGTCGTTTGAGTACGTCGGTTTTTGCGTAAGGCTGCCCTTGCTATTAGCAGGGGCAGCCAATGCTACGTATACCCGTCGTTCCCGCGTCGCGTTTTTGAAAAATTACGTCTTCTGCGTAAGTGAATCGTGAATGGCGCTGGACGCCATTCACGTTCACTTTGAAGCAAATGACGTCCTTGCGACGTCATTTACCGCAATGCACGTCGGGAAAGTTTCCCGACGGAGCATGCGCACTACGTTCGGCGCGGGAACGCGCTTAATTTAAATGATCCAAGCCCCCTATTGGGATCATTTAAATTGCGCGCTCTTACGCCGGGCATTTTTCAGGAGCGCCTACGCAAATTACGTAGCTACTGCTTCATGAATGAACCGTAGCGCAGATAATTTGCGTAGGCGCAGGGTAAAAACGGTACGCTGCGCCTCCGTAAGAAGTGCGCAGCGGTACCTGAATCTACCCCAATGTTTTTTTTTCAACCCGATCGTTAACTACTTGCCGACCAGCCGCCGCAGTTATACGGCGGCAGGTCGGCTTCCCCTGTGCGAGAGCCTGTAGCTCTACGTCACCTCGCGAAGCGGCCACTAGGGGCCCCACTCGTCCCTGATCCCGACGCGCGTGCCCGGCGGGTGCGATCACCTCCGGGCACCCGCGATTGCTCATTACAGAGTGAGGACCGGGAGCGGTCCTGTCAGGGGGAGAAATGCTGATCTTCCGTTCATACAATGTATGAACAGCGATCAGTGGCGACAAACTACGGTACCTAAAAATCTCCATAGGTGACGCTTTAAAAAAAATTTACGGTCAGGGCCGCCATCAGGGGGGTACAAGCAGTACACCTGTAAGGGGCCCGGAGGTCCCCAGGGGCCCGGATGGCAACCCCCCTTTTTTTTATTTATTTTTTATAAAAAAATATATATATTTTTTAATATATTTTTATTTTATTTTTATTAAAGGGACAATTTTTTTTTTTTAGGGGTCCGGAGGTCCCCAGGGGCCTGGACATTCCCAGGGGCCCGGAGATCCCCAGGGCCCTGGATGACAACCCCCCTTTTTTATTTATTTTTTATAAAAAATATATATATATTTTTTAATATATTTATTTTTTATTTTTTATTAAAGGGACAATTTTTATTTAATTTTAGGGGTCCGGAGGTCCCCAGGGGCCCGGACATTCCCAGGGGCCCGGAGATTCCCAGGACCCGGATGGCAACCCCCCTTTTTTTTATTTATTTTTTATAAAAAAAATATATATTTTTTTTAATATATTTTTTTTTTTTTATTAAAGGGACCATTTTTTTTTTTTTTTAGGGGTCCGGAGGTCCCCAGGGCCCTGGATGACAACCCCCCCCCCCTTTTTTTTATAAAAAAAAAATATATTTTTTTATATATTTTATTTTTTATAAAATTATATATATATTTTATAAAATATATATAAAAATATTATTATTATTATTATTATTATTATTATATTATTATTATTATTATTATTATTATTATTATTATTATTATTATTATTATTATTCTTAAAGGGCCCAGAGGGCCCCGGATGGCAACCCCCCTTTTTTATAAATTTTTTTTATTTTTTTTTTATATTTTATTTCGGCGTGGCTCCCAAACAACATTGGCGTCCTTTTTCCCCCCACAAATAGAGATTTCTTTTGGTGGTATTTGATCATTTTTTTTTTTTCGGCGCTATAAACAAAAATAGAGCGACAATTTTGAAAAAAAATCAATATTTCTTGCTTTTTTCTATAATAAATATCCCCCCAAAAATATATAAAACATTTTTTTCCTCAGTTTAGGCCGATACGTATTCTTCTACATATTTTTGGTATAAAAAAAAATCGCAATAAGCGTTTATCGATTGGTTTGCAGAAAAGTTATAGCGTTTACAAAATAGGGGATAGTTTTATTGCATTTTTATAAAAAAAAAAAATGTTACTACTAATGGCGCGTGACCGCCAGAGGAGCCGAGCCTGGCCGAGTGTACTGCGCTCGGTACATGTCGGCGGCAAGGTTCAAACACAGCGCGGTAAGCGGGTATCGGCGTATATCGCGCACCGACGAAAAAAAGTGCGCGGTATACGCCGATAAATACGGTAATTAAGACAAGTACTTTATTACAGCCATGAAAAGACGTAAAACAAACATTAATCAAGACGAAGGAAGCCCCGGGGGCCGATCTTTAGTATGACGCGGATCGGCGCACAGAGGAGCCGGGTTCTGTACGCGATACTCCCGGTTTTACCACGAAAAAGGTTCATCTGCGAGATCGCGCTCCCGAAACGTTTCACAATACGAACGATCCGCGCCATGAGCAGGAAATCTGCAATTTGATGTAATTACAGCCTACGTTAATTGCGTGCTGATTGGAGGATAATATCTGTTATTCATGCCGTTGCCGGGTTGTATTTTTGTAACCGCACAATGTCACTATGTAATTTTTTTTTTTGCTACTTTGATATCTCATAAAAAAAATAAAAAAGAAGAGATTGCGCATAAATTACACGGTTAAAGTTCGTCGTTTCGATGGATGGGTACAGAATAGGTGGCGGGGGCGCTCGCTCCACGCCGTTTGAGAGCAACATGAAAACGTGTGTTTAGTCTGCCTGGAAATGTCTGTAATTTGATGGATCGCTCTCCGTCCAGAAATGTGTTTACACAAAGCGAGCGCGCGCGTGTGCGCGTCACCGCCTGACCTCGCCAATCGACAACCGCTACTCTCCTAAAAGTGCTGCTCAAGTGCCCTGCCGGCCTTCACCTTGGATGATCCCAACTGAACACAAGAATCCTGAAGACCCTTCCTATCTTCTATCCTCATCTCCCACCATCATGGGCGTCTGCAGGTAGGGGCAAGGGGGGTCAAGGCCCCCCCCCCCTGGCAGGGCTGGTGCTACCTATAGGCAAGTGTGCATATCAATCGCGGGCACCGCACTGCCCTCTCAGGGCTGTCACATACACACAGTCTCTGACCATCTCCTGTATTATGACTGCAGTCTCTGATCATCTCCTGTACTATGTCCGCAGTCTCTGATCATCTCCTGTACTATGTCTGCAGTCTCTGATCATCTCCTGTACTGTGTCTGCAGTCTCTGATCATCTCCTGTACTATGTCTGCAGTCTCTGATCATCTCCTGTACTATGTCTGCAGTCTCTGATCATCTTCTGTACTATGTCTGCAGTCTCTGATCATCTTCTGTATTATGTCTGCAGTCTCTGATCATCTCCTGTATCATGTCTGCAGTCTCTGATCATCTCCTGTACTATGTCTGCAGTCTCTGATCATCTCCTGTATTATGTCTGCAGTCTCTGATCATCTCCTGTATTATGTCTGCAGTCTCTGACCATCTCCTGTATCATGTCTGCAGTCTCTGATCATCTCCTGTACTATGTCTGCAGTCTCTGATCATCTCCTGTATCATGTCTGCAGTCTCTGACCATCTCCTGTACTATGTCTGCAGTCTCTGATCATCTCCTGTATTATGTCTGCAGTCTCTGATCATCTCCTGTATTATGTGTGCAGTCTCTGATCATCTCCTGTACTATGTCTGCAGTCTCTGACCATCTCCTGTACTATGTCTGCAGTCTCTGACCATCTCCTGTACTGTGTCTGCAGTCTCTGATCATCTCCTGTATTACGTCTGCAGTCTCTGATCTTCTCCTGTACCATGTCTGCAGTCTCTGATCATCTCCTGTATTATGTCTGCAGTCTCTGATCGTCTCCTGTACTATGTCTGCAGTCTCTGATCATCTCCTGTACTGTGTCTGCAGTCTCTGACCATCTCCTGTACTATGTCTGCAGTCTCTGATCATCTTCTGTACTATGTCTGCAGTCTCTGATCATCTCCTGTACTATGTCTGCAGTCTCTGATCATCTCCTGTACTATGTCTGCAGTCTCTGACCATCTCCTGTACTATGTCTGCAGTCTCTGACCATCTCCTGTATCATGTCTGCAGTCTCTGATCATCTCCTTCACTATGTCTGCAGTCTCTGACCATCTCCTGTATCATGTCTGCAGTCTCTGATCATCTTCTGTACTATGTCTGCAGTCTCTGATCATCTCCTGTATTGTGTCTGCAGTCTCTGACCATCTCCTGTATTATGTCTGCAGTCTCTGATCATCTCCTGTACTATGTCTGCAGTCTCTGATCATCTCCTGTACTGTGTCTGCAGTCTCTGACCATCTCCTTTATCATGTCTGCAGTCTCTGATCATCTTCTGTACTATGTCTGCAGTCTCTGATCATCTCCTGTACTATGTCTGCAGTCTCTGATCATCTCCTGTACTATGTCTGCAGTCTCTGATCATCTCCTGTACTGTGTCTGCAGTCTCTGATCATCTCCTGTACTGTGTCTGCAGTCTTTGATCATCTCCTGTACTATGTCTGCAGTCTCTGATCATCTCCTGTATCATGTCTGCAGTCTCTGACCATCTCCTGTACTATGTCTGCAGTCTCTGATCATCTCCTGTATTATGTCTGCAGTCTCTGATCATCTCCTGTATTATGTGTGCAGTCTCTGATCATCTCCTGTACTATGTCTGCAGTCTCTGACCATCTCCTGTACTATGTCTGCAGTCTCTGACCATCTCCTGTATTATGTCTGCAGTCTCTGATCATCTCCTGTATTATGTCTGCAGTCTCTGATCATCTCCTGTACTATGTCTGCAGTCTCTGATCATCTCCTGTACTGTGTCTGCAGTCTCTGACCATCTCCTGTATCGTGTCTGCAGTCTCTGATCATCTCCTGTATTATGTCTGCAGTCTCTGATCATCTCCTGTACTATGTCTGCAGTCTCTGATCATCTCCTGTACTATGTCTGCAGTCTCTGATCATCTCCTGTATCATGTCTGCAGTCTCTGACCATCTCCTGTATTATGTATGCAGTCTCTGACCATCTCCTGTATTATGTCTGCAGTCTCTGATCATCTCCTGTATTATGTCTGCAGTCTCTGATCATCTCCTGTATTATGTCTGCAGTCTCTGACCATCTCCTGTACTATGTCTGCAGTCTCTGACCATCTCCTGTACTGTGTCTGCAGTCTCTGATCATCTCCTGTATTATGTCTGCAGTCTCTGATCTTCTCCTGTACCATGTCTGCAGTCTCTGATCATCTCCTGTATTATGTCTGCAGTCTCTGATCGTCTCCTGTACTATGTATGCAGTCTCTGATCATCTCCTGTACTATTTCTGCAGTCTCTGATCATCTCCTGTATTACGTCTGCAGTCTCTGACCATCTCCTGTATCATGTCTGCAGTCTCTGATCATCTTCTGTACTATGTCTGCAGTCTCTGATCATCTCCTGTACTATGTCTGCAGTCTCTGATCATCTCCTGTACTATGTCTGCAGTCTCTGACCATCTCCTGTACTATGTCTGCAGTCTCTGACCATCTCCTGTATCATGTCTGCAGTCTCTGATCATCTCCTGTATTATGTCTGCAGTCTCTGATCATCTCCTGTACTATGTCTGCAGTCTCTGATCATCTCCTGTACTGTGTCTGCAGTCTCTGACCATCTCCTGTATCATGTCTGCAGTCTCTGATCATCTTCTGTACTATGTCTGCAGTCTCTGATCATCTCCTGTATTATGTCTGCAGTCTCTGATTATCTCCTGTACTATGTCTGCAGTCTCTGACCATCTCCTGTAATATGTCTGCAGTCTCTGACCATCTCCTGTATTATGTCTGCAGTCTCTGATCATCTCCTGTACCATGTCTGCAGTCTCTGATCATCTCCTGTACTATGTCTGCAGTCTCTGATCATCTCCTGTACTATGTCTGCAGTCTCTGATCATCTCCTGTACTGTGTCTGCAGTCTCTGACCATCTCCTGTATCGTGTCTGCAGTCTCTGATCATCTCCTGTACCATGTCTGCAGTCTCTGATCATCTCCTGTACTATGTCTGCAGTCTCTGATCATCTCCTGTATTATGTCTGCAGTCTCTGATCATCTCCTGTACTATGTCTGCAGTCTCTGATCATCTCCTGTACTGTGTCTGCAGTCTCTGACCATCTCCTGTATCATGTCTGCAGTCTCTGATCATCTTCTGTACTATGTCTGCAGTCTCTGATCATCTCCTGTACTATGTCTGCAGTCTCTGACCATCTCCTGTAATATGTCTGCAGTCTCTGACCATCTCCTGTATTATGTCTGCAGTCTCTGATCATCTCCTGTACCATGTCTGCAGTCTCTGATCATCTCCTGTACTATGTCTGCAGTCTCTGATCATCTCCTGTACTATGTCTGCAGTCTCTGATCATCTCCTGTACTGTGTCTGCAGTCTCTGACCATCTCCTGTATCGTGTCTGCAGTCTCTGATCATCTCCTGTACTATGTCTGCAGTCTCTGATCATCTCCTGTACTATGTCTGCAGTCTCTGATCATCTCCTGTATCATGTCTGCAGTCTCTGACCATCTCCTGTATTATGTCTGCAGTCTCTGACCATCTCCTGTATTATGTCTGCAGTCTCTGACCATCTGCTGTACTATGTCTGCAGTCTCTGACCATCTGCTGTAGTATGTCTGCAGTCTCTGATCATCTCCTGTAGTATGTCTGCAGTCTCTGACCATCTCCTGTACAATGTCTGCAGTCTCTGATCATCTCCTGTATTATGTCTGCAGTCTCTGAACATCTCCTGTATCATGTCCGCAGTCTCTGAACATCTCCTGTACTGTGTCTGCAGTCTCTGACCATCTCCTGTATCATGTCTGCAGTCTCTGACTTTTCCATTTCAATCCCGGCTATGATCAGAAATGCCGTTTATACTACAAAGTGCCGGCGCCGGCATCGTGCATCACAGAAATTCTCTCCCTTACGTCTGGGACGCATTATGTTCTGAGGTTTACAGCCTGCCTGCCATCCAGCAAGAGCCCAGTGAAGAATTTATCGCCTCTCCAGTCAGCGGCGTCCGACAGCCTTCCAGGAGCCGAGATTTCTCATAAACATGCTCATCGGCACAGGACCATAAAACACAGTCGTAGCTTCACCGTGACGTACACTACTCTCCGATACTCACCGTGACGTACACTACTCTCCGATACTCACCGTGACGTTCACCGCTCTCCGATACTCCGTCACCGTGACGTTCACCGCTCTCCGATACTCTGTCACCGTGACGTTCACCGCTCTCCGATACTCACCGTGACGTTCACCGCTCTCCGATACTCACCGTGACGTTCACCGCTCTCCGATACTCACCGTGACGTTCACCGCTCTCCGATACTCACCGTGACGTTCACCGCTCTCCGATACTCACCGTGACGTTCACCGCTCTCCGATACTCTGTCACCGTGACGTTCACCACTCTCCGATACTCTGTCACCGTGACGTTCACCGCTCTCCGGTACTCCGTCACCGTGACGTTCACCGCTCTCTGGTACTCACCACTCCCCCGTACTCAGTCATCGTGGCGTACACCGCTCTCCGGTACTCAGTCACCGTGACGTTCACCGCGATCCGATACTCCGTCACCGTCACATTCACCGCTCTCCGGTACTCACTCACCGTGACGTACACCGCTCTCCGGTACTCACTCACCGTGACGTACACCGCTCTCCGGTACTCACTCACCGTGACGTACACCGCTCTCCGGTACTCGGCCACCGTGACGTACACCGCTCTCCGGTACTCACCACTCCCCCGTACTCCGTCACCGTGACGTTCACCGCTCTCCGGTACTCCGTCACCGTGACGTTCACCGCTCTCCGGTACTCACCGCGACGTTCGCCGCTCTCCGGTACTCACCATTCCCCTGTACTCAGTCACCGTGACGTTCACCGCTCTCCGGTACTCACTCGCCGCGACGTTCACCGTTCTCCGGTAATCAGTCACCATGACGTACACCGCTCTCCGGTACTCAGTCACCGTGACGTACACCACTCTCCGGTACTCACCGTGACGTACACCACTCTCCGGTACACAGTCTCTGTGACGATCACCGCTCTCCGATACTCATCGCGACGTACACTACTCTCCGGTACTCAGTCACCGTAACGTACACTACTCTCCGATACTCCGTCACCGTGACGTTCACCGCTCTCCAATACTCCGTCACTGTGACGTACACCGCTCTCCGGTACTCGGCCACCGTGACGTACACCACTCTCCGGTACTCAGCCACTGTGACGTACACCACTCTCCAGTACTCACCGTGACGTACACCACTCTCCGGTACACAGTCACCGTGACGTTCACCACTCTCCGGTACACAGTCTCTGTGACGTACACCACTCTCCGCTACTCAGTCACCGTGACGTACACCACTCTCCGTTACTCAGTCACCGTGACGTTCACCGCTCTCCGGTACTCAGTCACCGTGACGTTCACCGCTCTCCGGTACTCAGTCACCGTGACGTTCACCGCTCTCCGGTACTCAGTCACCGTGACGTTCACCACTCTCCGGTACTCAGTCTCTGTGACGTACACCACTCTCCGGTACTCAGCCACCATGACGTACACCACTCTCCGTTACTCACCACTCTCCGGTACTCAGTCACCATGACGTACACCGCTCTCCGGTACCGTACACCGCTCTCCGGTACTCAGTCACCGTGACGTACACCGCTCTCCGGTACTCAGTCACCGTTACTCACCACTCCCCCGTACTTAGTCATTGTGACGTACCACCAATGTCCGGTGCTCAGTCACTATGACGTACACCTTTCTCCGGCACTCAGCCACCGTGACGTTCACCGCTCTCCGATACTCCGTCATCGTGACGTACACCACTCTCCGGTACTCAGTCACCGTGACGTACACCACTCTCCGTTACTCAGTCACCGTGACGTTCACCGCTCTCCGGTACTCCTTCACCGTGACGTACACCACTCTCCGGTACTCGGCCACCGTGACGTACACCATTCTCCGGTACTCAGTCACCGTGACGTTCACCACTCTCCGATACTCAGTCACCGTGACGTTCACCACTCTCCAGTACTCAGTCACCATGACGTTCACCACTCTCCGATACTCAGTCACCGTGACGTTCACCACTCTCCAGTACTCAGTCACCGTGACGTACACCACTCTCCGGTACACAGTCACCGCGACGTTCACCACTCTCTGGTACACAGTCACCGTGACATTCACCACTCTCCGGTACACAGTCTCTGTGACGTACACCACTCTCCGATACTCAGTCACCGTGACGTACACCACTCTCCGGTACTCCGTCACCGTGACGTACACCACTCTCCGTTACACAGTCACCGTGACGTACACCACTCTCCGGTACTCAGTCACCGTGACATTCACCACTCTCCGGTACTCAGTCACTGTGACGTACACCACTCTCCGGTGCTCAGTCACCGTGATGTACACCACTCTCCGATACTCAGTCACCATGATGTACCACTGCTCTCCGATACTCAGTCTCTGTGACGTACACCACTCTCCGGTACTCAGTCACTGTGACGTACACCGCTCTCCGGTACTCAGTCACCGTGATGTACACTACTCTCAGGTACTCACCACTCCCTCATACTCAGTCATTGTGCCGTACCACCGCTGTCCGGTGCTCAGTCACCATGACGTACACCGCTCTCCAGTACTCGGCCACAGTGACGTACACAACTCTCCGGTGCTCAGTCACCGTGACGTACAACACTCTCCGGTACTCACCACTCCCCCGTACTCAGTCACCATGACATACACCTCTCTCCGGTACTCAGCCACCGTGACGTTCACCGCTCTCCGGTACTCAGTCACCGTGGCGTTCACCGCTCTCCGGTACTCGGCCACAGTGACGTACACCACTCTCCGGTACTCAGTCACCGTGACGTACACAACTCTCCGGTGCTCAGTCACCGTGACGTACAACACTCTCCGGTACTCACCACTCCCCCGTACTCAGTCATCGTGACGTACCACCGCTGTCCGGTGCTCAGTCACCATGACATACACCTCTCTCCGGTACTCAGCCACCGTGACGTTCACCGCTCTCCGGTACTCAGTCACCGTGGCGTTCACCGCTCTCCGGTACTCAGTCACCGTGACGTACACCACTCTCCGGTATTTGGTCACCGTGACGTACACCACTCTCCGTTACACAGTCACCATGACGTACACCACTCTCCGGTACTCAGTCACCGTGACATACACCATTCTCTGGTACTCAGTCACTGTGACGTACACCACTCTCCAGTACACAGTCACCGTGACGTTCACCACTCTCCGGTACACAGTCTCTGTGACGTACACCACTCTCCGCTACTCAGTCACCGTGACGTACACCACTCTCCGGTACACAGTCACCGTGACGTTCACCACTCTCCGGTACACAGTCTCTGTGACGTACACCACTCTCCGCTACTCAGTCACCGTGACGTACACCACTCTCCGTTACTCAGTCACCGTGACGTTCACCGCTCTCCGGTACTCAGTCACCGTGACGTTCACCGCTCTCCGGTACTCAGTCACCGTGACGTTCACCGCTCTCCGGTACTCAGTCACCGTGACGTTCACCACTCTCCGGTACTCAGTCTCTGTGACGTACACCACTCTCCGGTACTCAGCCACCATGACGTACACCACTCTCCGTTACTCACCACTCTCCGGTACTCAGTCACCATGACGTACACCGCTCTCCGGTACCGTACACCGCTCTCCGGTACTCAGTCACCGTGACGTACACCGCTCTCCGGTACTCAGTCACCGTTACTCACCACTCCCCCGTACTTAGTCATTGTGACGTACCACCAATGTCCGGTGCTCAGTCACTATGACGTACACCTTTCTCCGGCACTCAGCCACCGTGACGTTCACCGCTCTCCGATACTCCGTCATCGTGACGTACACCACTCTCCGGTACTCAGTCACCGTGACGTACACCACTCTCCGTTACTCAGTCACCGTGACGTTCACCGCTCTCCGGTACTCCTTCACCGTGACGTACACCACTCTCCGGTACTCGGCCACCGTGACGTACACCATTCTCCGGTACTCAGTCACCGTGACGTTCACCACTCTCCGATACTCAGTCACCGTGACGTTCACCACTCTCCAGTACTCAGTCACCGTGACGTACACCACTCTCCGGTACACAGTCACCGCGACGTTCACCACTCTCTGGTACACAGTCACCGTGACATTCACCACTCTCCGGTACACAGTCTCTGTGACGTACACCACTCTCCGATACTCAGTCACCGTGACGTACACCACTCTCCGGTACTCCGTCACCGTGACGTACACCACTCTCCGTTACACAGTCACCGTGACGTACACCACTCTCCGGTACTCAGTCACCGTGACATTCACCACTCTCCGGTACTCAGTCACTGTGACGTACACCACTCTCCGGTGCTCAGTCACCGTGATGTACACCACTCTCCGATACTCAGTCACCATGATGTACCACTGCTCTCCGATACTCAGTCTCTGTGACGTACACCACTCTCCGGTACTCAGTCACTGTGACGTACACCGCTCTCCGGTACTCAGTCACCGTGATGTACACTACTCTCAGGTACTCACCACTCCCTCATACTCAGTCATTGTGCCGTACCACCGCTGTCCGGTGCTCAGTCACCATGACGTACACCGCTCTCCAGTACTCGGCCACAGTGACGTACACAACTCTCCGGTGCTCAGTCACCGTGACGTACAACACTCTCCGGTACTCACCACTCCCCCGTACTCAGTCACCATGACATACACCTCTCTCCGGTACTCAGCCACCGTGACGTTCACCGCTCTCCGGTACTCAGTCACCGTGGCGTTCACCGCTCTCCGGTACTCGGCCACAGTGACGTACACCACTCTCCGGTACTCAGTCACCGTGACGTACACAACTCTCCGGTGCTCAGTCACCGTGACGTACAACACTCTCCGGTACTCACCACTCCCCCGTACTCAGTCATCGTGACGTACCACCGCTGTCCGGTGCTCAGTCACCATGACATACACCTCTCTCCGGTACTTAGCCACCGTGACGTTCACCGCTCTCCGGTACTCAGTCACCGTGGCGTTCACCGCTCTCCGGTACTCAGTCACCGTGACGTACACCACTCTCCGGTATTTGGTCACCGTGACGTACACCACTCTCCGTTACACAGTCACCATGACGTACACCACTCTCCGGTACTCAGTCACCGTGACATACACCATTCTCTGGTACTCAGTCACTGTGACGTACACCACTCTCCAGTACTCAGTCACCGTGACGTACACTACTCTCAGGTACTCACCACTCCCCCATACTCAGTCATCGTGACGTACCACCGCTGTCCGGTACTCAGCCACTGTGACGTACACCATTCTCCAGTACTCAGTCACCGTGACGTTCACCACTCTCCGGTAGTCAGTCACCGTGACGTTCACCACTCTTCGGTACTCAGTCACCTGTGATCGGGAACAGCAATCAGTGATGTGTCACTGGTAGCCCCGCCCCTTCCAGTTAGAATTACTCCCTAGGACACACTTAACCCCTTCAGCGCCCCCTACTGGTTAACCTCTTTTTTGCCAGTGTCATTTACACAGTAATCAGTGCATTTTTATAGCACTGATCGCTGTATAAATGACAATGGTCCCAGAAATGTGTCAAAAGTGTCCCATGTGTCCGCCATAATGTCGCAGTCATGATAAAAATTGCAGATCGCCGCTAGTAAAAAAAATATTAATAAAAATGACATAAAACTATCCCCCTATTTTGTAGACGCTATAACTTTTGCGCAAACCAATCGATAAACGCTTATTGCGATTTTTTTTACCATAAATATGTAGAAGAATACGTATCGGCCTAACATGAGGAAAAAAATAGCTTTTTTTTAAAAAAAATGGGGATATTTATTACAGCAAAAAGTTAAAAATATTGCATTTTTTCAAAATTGTCGCTCTATTTTTGTTTATAGAGCAAAAAAAACAAAAAACGTGAAAAAATGGCGATCAAATACCACCAAAATAAAGCTCTATTTGTGGGGAAAAAAAGGACGTCATTTTGTTTGGGAGCAGGCCCGGACTGGCCATCGGGCAAACCGGGCATTCGCACAAGCCGCGCCGCTCATCTAGCCTCTCCGCGGCCGCCCGGGTGGACGTAAACACAGAGGGGGAGGAGCTAGATGAGAAGCCTTCGGCCTCTCTACGGGCGGGGGGCGTGACTGCGAGGGGGAGGAGCCAGAGCCGACACCTGCTGCTACAACACTGACCCGGATTCCAGAAAACGTGAGTGCAGCCCCCCCCCCGCTCCTGTAACCTGGATAGGAGGAGCAGTGGGGGGGCGGCTGCATATAAAAAATCTTTTTTTCCATCTCCCTTCTGCTGTATTGGAATGCCTGAGGCTGCGAGATGTAGAGGAGAAGCGGGCATTCCAATACTGCAGAAGGGAGATGGAGAAAAAGATTTATTATATGCAGCCGCCCCCCCACTGCTCCTCCTACACCACCCATACTCTTTGCCTCCTTGTGATCTCCACCTCCCCCCAGTGCACTCTCCACCTCCCCCCAGGGCTCGCCGCCACCCCCAGTGCTCTCCACCTCCCCCCAGTGCTCTCTGCCACCCCCCAGGGCTCTCCACCACTCCCCCCCAGGGCTCTCCGCCACCCCCAGTGCTCTCACCCTCCCCCAGGGCTCTCTGCCACCTTCCAGTGCTCTCTGCCACCCCCCAGGGCTCTCCACCACCTCCCAGTGCTCTCCACCTCCCCCAGGGCTCTCTGCCACCCCCAGTGCTCTCCACCTCCCCCCAGGGCTCTCTGCCACCCCCAGTGCTCTCTGTCACCCCAGTGCTCTCACCCTCCCCCCAGGGCTCTCTGCCACCTCCCAGTGCTCTCTGCCACCCCCAGGGCTCTCCGCCACCCCCCCAGGGCTCTCCACCTCCCCCCAGGGCTCGCCGCCACCCCCCAGGGCTCGCCGCCACCCCCAGTGCTCTCACCCTCCCCCCAGGGCTCTCTGCCACCTCCCAGTGCTCTCTGCCACCCCCCCAGGGCTCTCCGCCACCCCCCCCAGGGCTCTCCACCTCCCCCCAGGGCTCGCCGCCACCCCCAGTGCTCTCCACCTCCCCCCAGTGCTCTCTGCCACCCCCCAGGGCTCTCCACCACTCCCCCCCAGGGCTCTCCGCCACCCCCAGTGCTCTCACCCTCCCCCAGGGCTCTCCACCACCTCCCAGTGCTCTCCACCTCCCCCCAGGGCTCTCTGCCACCCCCAGTGCTCTCACCCTCCTCCCAGGGCTCTCTGCCACCTTCCAGTGCTCTCTGCCACCCCCCAGGGCTCTCCACCACCTCCCAGTGCTCTCCACCCCCCCCAGGGCTCTCTGCCACCCCCAGTGCTCTCCACCTCCCCCCAGGGCTCTCTGCCACCCCCAGTGCTCTCTGTCACCCCAGTGCTCTCACCCTCCCCCCAGGGCTCTCTGCCACCTCCCAGTGCTCTCTGCCACCCCCAGGGCTCTCCACTTCCCCCCAGGGCTCTCTGCCACCCCCAGTGCTCTCAACCTCCCCCCAGTGCTCTCACCCTCCCCCAGTGCTCTCTGCCACCCCCCCCAGTGCTCTCCGCCACCCCCCAGTGCTCTCTGCCACCCCTCAGTGCTCTCAACCTCCCCCCAGTGCTCTCTGCCACCCCTGCAGTGCTCTCTGCCACCCCCCAGTGCTCTCTGCCACCCTCCAGTGCTCTCAACCTCCCCTCCAGTGCTCTCAACCTCCCCCAGGGCTCTCTGACTCCCCCAGTGCTCTCTGCCACCCCCCAGGGCTCTCCACCTCCCCCCAGTGCTCTCAACCTCCCCCCAGTGCTCTCTGCCACCCCCCAGTGCTCTCCACCTCCCTCCATGCTCTCTGCTACCACCACAGTGCTCTCGGCCTCCCCCAGTGCTCTCTGTCACCCCCCGCAGTGCTCTATGCCACCCCCCGCAGTGCTCTATGCCACCCCCCAGTGCACTCTGCCACCCTCCAGTGCTCTTAACCTCCCCTCCAGTGCTCTCTGCTACCCCCCCAGTGCTCTCTGCTACCCCCAGTTCTCTTTGCCCCCCCAGTGCTCTCTGCCACCCCCCATGGCTCTCAACCTCCCCCCAGGGCTCTCCGCCACCCCCTAGGGCTCTCCGCCACCCCCAGGGCTCTCTGCCACCCCCCCAGTACTCTCTGCCACCCCCCAGTGCTCTCTACCACCCCCCAGTGCTCTCAACTTCCCCCCCAGGGCTCTCTGCCACCCCCCACAGTGCTCTCTGCCACCCCCCCAGTGCTCTCTTCCACCCCCCAGTGCTCTCTGCCACCCCCCAGTGCTCCCAGCCTCCCCCAGTGCTCTCCGCCACCCCCTCCAGTGCTCTCTGCCACCCCCCAGTGCTCTTAACCTCCCCTCCAGTGCTCTTAACCTTCCCCCCAGTACTTTCTGCCACGCCACCCCCCCCCCCAGTGATCTCTGCCACACCCCCAGTGCTTTCAACCTCCCCACCAGTGCTCTCTGCCACCCCCCCAGTGCTCTCTGCCACCCCCCAGTGCTCTCAACCTCCCCCCAGTGCTCTCTGCCACGCCACTCCCCCAACGCTCTCTGCCACACCCCCAGTGCTTTCAAAACAGGAGGGGGGCCAGCCGGGCCTGTAAGGGGCCCCTTACAGGTGTAATGCAAAAAAAAATTAAAATACAAAAATAATAATAAAACAAAATTAAAACGGGAGGGGGGCCAGCCGGGCCTGTAAGGGGCCCTGGGGACCATCTGGGCCCTTACAGGTGTAATGCAAAAAATAAATAAAAATTAAATGAAAAAAACGGGAAGGGGGCCAGCCGGGCCTGTAAGGGGCCCTGGGGACCATCGGGTTTTTGCATTACACCTGTAAGGGTCCCGATGGTTCCCAGCCGCCGCCCCCCCCCTGCCTATTATCTCGCATCGGGAGAGAAGAGATTACACATTTCTTTTTTTTGTCATCCATCCCCTCCCCCGGGTTCTCTGCTCCAGGGGGGCCCTGCCTAAAGCTGTGTAAGGGGCCCCAACATTTGTGATGGCTGCCCTGCTCCTTGGCCTTCAGTTCCATCACATAGGGGGAGGGGGGCTGATGATGACCTGCAGAGTCACACAGGGCTTCTTCTCTCCCACACAGACAGCGGGGGGGGTCACTCTGCCATTAATGATCCATAACCATAACAATCATTATTTCTCGCAGAGCTGATAATAACCATCACATGGAGGAAAATAATGGTCATTATTGTAAAACACATGCAATTATTTATTGCTTGGAGGAACAAGAGGTCAAAAAAAATAAAAAAAAATATGCAATATCACAGGAATTGTGCGATTAACACTGCGATTAACATTTATATTTGGAACGACTTTTATAGAATTGCAACAATGTGTGTTCAACACGCAGAATTGGGTCATCAGGAGCTGTGAGATCTGGACATGGAAAGGGTGAGAAGTTATTAGAATTATCTAGTTCTAGGAAGACTTTTGGGTTTTTATGTGTTATGTATCAGGTTTTAATACTCAGCACTGTGCTAAAATTTTAGGCTCCATGTACACTGACGCTGAGAAACTGCAGTTTATTGCCGTTTGGCTTTTTTTTTTTAACCACTTAAGGACCGCCTCCTGCACATATTCGTCAGCAGAATGGCACGGCTGGGCACAAGCACTAACCTGTACGTCCTCTTTAAGTGCCCAGCCGTGGGTCGCGGGCGCGTGCCCGCGGCGCGCTCCCGTGACCCGGTCGGAAGCTCCATGACCGCGAGACCCGCGGACCCGATCGCCGCTGGAGTCCCGCGATCAGTCCCCGGAGCTGAAGAACGGGGAGAGCTGTGTGTAAAAACACACCTTCTCCGTTCTTCATTGTGGCGCCGTCATCGATCGTCTGTTCCCTGATATAGGGAAACACAATCAATGACATCACACCTACAGCCACACCCCCCCTACAGTTAGAAACACATATTAGGTCATACATAAACCCATCAGCGCCCCCTTGTGGTTAACTCCCAAACTGCAATTGTCATTTTCACAGTAATCAGTTAGCCAGATTCAGGTATAGTTACGCCGGCGTATCTACTCGTAAATCTGAATCCGCGCCGTCCTATATTTAAGCGTATGCTCAAACTGAGATACACTTAAATGTTGCTAAGATACGAGTGGGGTAAGTCTTCCTACGCCGTCGTATCTTAGCTGTCTATTTACGCTGGCCACTAGGGGCGTGTACGCTGATTTACGCCTAGAATATGTAAATCCGCGACATACGCCTATTGACGAACGTACGCTCGCCCGTCGCAGTAAAGATACGGCGTTTACGTAAGGGGTTTTCAGGCGTAAAGATAAACCACCAAAAAGATGGCGCAGCCAATGTTAAGTATGGACGTCGGAACCGCCGTCGAATTTCACGTCGTTTGTGTAAGTCGATTTAGAATAGGGCTGGGCGTAGGTTACGTTCACATCGAAAGCATTGACTATTTGCGACGTGATTTGGAGCATGCGCACTGGAATACCTCCACGGACGGCGCATGCGCCGTTCGTTCAAAACGTCATTTACGTGGGGTCATGCTTTATTTACATAAAACACGCCCACCTCTTCACAATTTGAATTAGGCGCGCTTACGCCGGCACATTTACGCTATGCCGCCATAACTTAGGACGCAAGTGCTTTGCGAATACAGCACTTGCCTCTCTAACTTTGCGGCGGCGTAACGGAAATTACATACGCTACACCCGCACAAGTTTAAGCCGCCATATGTGAATCTGGCCAAGTGCATTTTAAATGCATTTTTTGCTGTGAAAATGACAATGGTCCCAAAAATGTGTCAAAATTACCCAAAGTGTTCGCCATAATGTCGCAGTCACGAAAAAAATCGCTGATCGCCGCCATTAGTAGTAAAACATTTTTTTTTATAAAAATGCAATAAAACTATCCCCTATTTCGTAAACGCTATAAATTTCGCGCAAACCAACCGATAAACGCTTATTGCAATTTTTTTTACCGAAAATATGTAGAAGAATACGTATCGGCCTAAACTGAGGAGAGGAAAAAAAATGTTTTTATATATTTTTGGGGATATTTATTATAGCAACATTTTTGTTTATAGCGTAAAAAAATAAAAACCGCAGAGGTGATCAAATACCACCAAAAGAAAGCTCTATTCGTGGTAAAAAAAGGACGCCAATTTTGTTTGGGAGCCACGTCGCACGACCGCGCAATTGTCAGTTAAAACGACGCAGTGCCGAATCGCAAAACCTGGCCGGGTCCTTTAGCTGCATTTTGGTCCGGGTCTTAAGTGGTTAATAAATAATGATGACATTATAACAAAATTATTATTATTATTTTAAATGTACACTTTTATACAAGCCGTACACTCACTACACAACATTGTAGATACAAAGTGTCATTTCTTCAGTGTTGTCACATGAAAAGATACTAGGGGCCAGATTCACGAAGCAGATACGACGGTGTATCTCAGATACACCATCGTATCTCAGCTTTTTTCAGGTCCTATCTATGCGCCTGATTCATAGAACCAGTTACGCATAGATAGGGCTGAGATCCGACAGTGTTACACTGTGTTACACTGTCGGATCTTTTTTTTTAATTAAAAATGGCGCCGGGGGCGTTCCCGCTGATTTACACTGAATAATATGTAAATCAGCGAGATACGCGAAATTCACGACCGTACGCGGACCCGACGCAGTGTTCTTACGTCGTTTCCGTAGCGCGGTACCCGTCGTATACTTACCCCTGCTAAAAGCAGGGGTAAGTATTGTTAAGTATAGCCGTCGTTCCCGCGTCGAGTTTGAAATTTCCTACGTCGTTTGCGTACGCCGATTCACGAACACGCGCGTCGCAAGTCTAGCTCCCGTCGCAACCACTGACGTCCTATTGACGTCAGTGGGAGCAATGCACGCCGGGAAATTCCCCGGACGACGCATGCGTATTTAAATCGGCGCGGGAGCGCGCCTGATTTAAATATGACACTCCCCTAGCCGCGGAATTTGAATTCCGCTGGGGGATTTAGGATCCGCCGTCGCAAGTTTGGAGGTAAGTGGTTTGTGAATTAGCCACTTGCCTCCTAAACTTGCGGGAGCGGATCTTAATTCACGTAGAACGAGCGGATCTATTAGATCCGCTGCGCTACGTGAATCTGGCCCAAGAAATGTGACCGAGGGGGGTGTACTTACTTTTGTGAGATACTGTAGGTAAAGTAGAAAGTATATAATTCATTTTTAATTAATAAAACATGATTGCATTAATTTAAATGTTATCATGAAATAAAACATCCTTTGCCTCTCTTTTTTCATTTCCTTCTTGACCTTTTATAATTGAGACGCTAATTATAATTCTTCGTTTATCGGCTGAGCGCTCTTAAAGTCGCCGCGTTCATTTCATTTGTATATTTTTTGTCATTTTTTGATCTGGCCGCTCCCGGAAATGTTCGGCGGAGTTATATTGCTTCTGGTATTTAAATTAGCCCCATACTGGTACGGAGACAGACCCTCAGATCGCGGCTGATGACGTCATGTCGCCATTTTCATATAAAGTGCCCCGCGGGTCTCCCCTCCCCCCCCCCCTTTTCTAAATGGACTGATTAGGAAAGAAAACAATAAATGACAAATCCATTTGACAAAGCAAACATCTCATCGCACTGGCGAGAAGCGGCCGAGCCGCCGATCACGCGCGGGATTTCTTTGGCAAGTGATTTTAGTCATCGATTCTTTGAAGTACGGCGCAGATTACGCTCTAATGAGATTCCTTAATGGGGGAAATATTTTCTAATGAAACTTCCAATTATTGAAAAAGATTCTGTAAACGTTTGGAAGAGAAAAGTTTTTATTGTGTGTTTATGTCATTGTTTGTGCCGAGCCGACCAATCAATAAACACCTCACAGATCTTCTGCCTGATTTGCATAATAAGTAGTGTTGCTCACGAATATTCGCATTGCGAATATTCGACTCGAATATAGCATATTCGAGAAATCGCGCTATATTTCGAATTTCGCGGTGAATATTCGCAATTCCGAATATTCACATTTTTTCAATTTGATTTTTAAAACAGATCACATCCTATCGACATCTAAAAGCATTGCTGGTATGATTAGAGACCCTGGGCCGAGTAGCTAAGCTGAGGCGATCCTTTTATGTTGCCAAATTGAAAAAAAAAAAAATTGCGATTTTTCGCTATTGCGAATGCGAAAATGATTGCGAATTTTCGATAACTGTGGTAGGAGAACTCTGATTGTCTCTGATGCAAAAGGGGGGGGGGCTTTGTGTATGTTTCTGTTATGAATATTTGTATGTTTGATATTATTATTTTTTGTAAGAAGGAAAAAATTGCGCATACCTTAAAAAAGGGGAGAATACAGCAGCAACTCAAAAATGTTATACAACATAAATTAATACAAGACAGAAAATGGAGTCGCTCTACAAGAATAAAAAATATGTCTAGTGACAAGACATGTGGGCAAATTATAAAATAAGCAAGCGCAAATAACTTGTGAAATACACAGTGAAACAAATATATAAAGAAATATAGTCCCAATAATAGAAAAATAATCTTTCATAAAAATGTCTTTGATATGTGAAGTGAAAAAAAGTCCAAAGCATGCAGCATGAACGTGTTCAATCTTCAAGGTGTTTGATTGACAAACGGCTGTGACAGATGGATAGAGTAAAGAATCACCACCAATGCAAAACACTTTTTATTTTCTATTGTAAAATATCACGAATATTCTGAGCCAATCAGAGTGCTCCTTCCGCATTTGCCGAATATTCGCAATTATTTTGTATTGTAAAATATCAAGAATATTCTGAGCCAATCAGAGTGCTCCTTCCGCATTTGCCGAATATTCGCAATTATTTTGTATTGTAAAATATCACGAATATTCTGAGCCAATCAGAGTGCTCCTACAGCATTTGTCGAAATTGCGCAATAAATATCGCATTCGCATGTTGCGATATTTCGATAAAATATCACGAATATTCTGAGCCAATCAGAGTGCTCCTACCGCAGTTATCAAAAAAATCGCAATTTTTTTCGCATTCGCAATAGCGAAAAATCGCAATCATTTAATTTCGATAAAATATCACGAATATTCTGAGCCAATCAGAGCGCTCCTCCAGCATTTCTCGAAATTGCGCAATAAATATCGCATTCGCATGTTGCGATATTTCGATAAAATATCACGAATATTCTGAGCCAATCAGAGTGCTCCTACCGCAGTTATCAAAAAATCGCAATTATTTTCGCATTCGCAATAGCGAAAAATCGCAATCATTTAATTTCGATAAAATATCACGAATATTCGAATTTAGCGAATATATCTCGAATATTCGAATATATATTCGAGATATATCGCGAAATCGAATATGGCATATTCTGCTCAACACTAATAATAAGTACCGAGACGCCGGGATCCCAGGAACCTGATATATCTTTAACCACTAGGGGCCGCGCTACAGTCAAATGACGGCTACAGGCGCCGACCCCAATAGCCGGGAGGACGTCAATAGACGCGCCCCCAGCAGGGCGCCACGCACGCTGTGATCACCGAGTCACTGAGACTCGGGTGATCACGGATCCGAGTAAGGGGACGGTCCCGGGCCCTTACCACGTGACAGCTGATCACGTGATCAAAACAAAGCTTGGTAATGTTTTTTTTTCTCCTCGCGCTGGCAGGGTGAGGAGGCATAAAAGCCGATCACCAGCTGCTGAGTGAGGGACGTCGGTCCCCAGTGGAAGAGGCAATTCTGCCTCATTCGTGGACACAAGTACCAACTGCCAGTGCCCACAGTGACCACCTGTCAGTGCCAATCAGTACCACCTATCAATGCCCATCACTGCCACCTAGCAATGCCCATCAGTGGTAGCAGTCAGTGCCTCATAAGTGCCACCTAGCAGTACTGCCTATCAATGTCACCTACCAGTGCTGATCAGTGCCCATCATTGCCACACATCAGTGCCCATCACTGCCAGCTAGCAGTGCCACCTATCAATGCCGCCTATTTGTGCCAATTCTCAGTGCCCACCAGTGGCACATATCAATGCCCTTCAGTGCCACCCATCAGTGTCACCTCTCAGTGCCAACCAATGCCACTTCTCAGTGCCCACCAGTGCCTCCTTATCGGTGCAAATTAGTGCAGCCCATCAGTGCTGTCTATCGGTGCCCATCAGTGCACCCATCAGTGCCACCTCTCAGTGGCCACCAATGCCACTTCTCAGTGCCCACCAGTGCCGCCTTTTTTTTCACGATCGTGTGTACGCGGCATTACATTTTGTTTTTTTTTTATCAGTGTCGGCGCATTTTAGGTAAAGCAAAATGGTATAATACACCGGAATGCTCAAAGTAGCTGTGATGATTTGTACGGTTTTACTAACACAAGTCAAAGTTGCAAAATTGGGCTTAGGCATTAAGATTTGTTTTACCTTTAGGCGGTATAAGGGGTTAAAAACGGAGGTAGAGCCTAGACATCATCCTCGGGCCCCTCGCCCGATATAAGGCATTCCTTTCTTTCTGCAGACTCCGGTTGGCTTTGATATGTAATGAGGAGCGTGTGCAGAAGACGCAATTGCTGTAAAAAAAAAAGAACTGCCCAATCTGGAGGAAGAGAAAGTGTGGGATTTACTTGTGCCGTCTCGGCTCCTCCACATACATCAAGGTTGTTCGGCCCATCACTCGGCAGACCTATAACCTCACTTGTTATTCAAAAAAATTAAGCACTTAACATAAAGGCCCAGATTCAGGTAGAATGGAGCAATATTTGCGTGGGCAAAGAGCAAAGATTTTTCTCTGCGCCCACGCAAATATTTCCATTTGCCCAGCGATTCACGGAGCAGTAGCTCCGTAAATTGCGCGGGCGCTATGCTAATTAGCCCTGCGTAAGGCTGCCTAATGTAAATGATCCCGCCGGGGGCGGGAATCATTTAAATTAGGCGCGCTCCCGCGCCGAGCTAACAGCGCATGCTCCGTCGGGAAACTTTCCCGACGTGCATTGCGGCAAATGACGTCGCAAGGACGTCATTTGCTTCTAAGTGAACGTTAATGGCGTCCAGCGCCATTCACGGTTCACTTACGTAAACGACGTGAAATTTAAATTTCACGGGCGGGAGGCGCAGCTATACTTTAGCATTGGCTGCGCCTGATATTAGCAGGAGCAGCCTTATGCTAAAGGCGCCGTACGGAAACTCCGTACCTTGCGTACGCAGGGCCCGCGCAACTTTTGTGAATCGGTGGTAGTATGCAATTTGCATACTACACGCCGATCACAAAGGCCGCGCCCCCTAGCGGCCAACACAAGAATGCAGCCAAAGATATGAAGGCATAAGGAGGCTTATGTCTGTCACATCCTAGGCTGCATTCGGTGTAACGAGGTTCCTGAATCAGGGGCATTCGCTACGCGGGAGCAAGTAAGCACTTGCGCCGCGCAACTATGGTGCTTCTTGAATCTGGGCCAATGTGTTTTTTCCTCGTGATGGAGTCTCCTTCCTTTTATTCAGGATCCCTCCAGACTGCTCCTTGCTTCTCGGAGTCCTGCAAAAAAATAGCAGTGCTTCCTTTATGCAACATAGGGCTGTGCCCCAGTCTTTTGATCCCTCCCCCTACTTCCTGCCAACATCTTATTTCCTGTCCTGAGCTCATCAACCAGTCCAACAAGTTCATTAGCCTTTGAATAGAGGAATATTAACTTCTACCTATATATATATATATGCTATAAAAAAAAAACACTAAAATAGCCATAGCAACGCAGAGGTTTTCTGTGAATATTAATTGAATAGTGTTTTAATTTTTTGGTGCTCAGATACAGAAGAAGATACCAACATCACATAGTAAACAACTCGTAGTGGCCAGAAACTGCCAGTAGATGTCAGCATACCACAGCAAAATGATAACCTCATTGTCAGGAGAGTACTTACCCAGGCCGAGATGCCGAGAGCGGTTCACCCTTGCGACTAGGCGCACTCCGCCCCCTGGAGGTGAGACAGGGAGAGGATGGCACGAAGAGGCACAGGCTACCACGGAAGGAAGACTTGCGCAGAGGTTCTCTGTAGAGAAGGGCAGCTGTGCGATGACTGGGGGTCGCAGGACAAGAGTTCCACAGAAAGTCCAGAACAGACCGAGGATCAAACACAGGAGGCCAAAGGCAGATCCGGGTACAGGCGGAGGGTCAAGGACTGGAGACAAGAGGCAGGTCCGGGTCACAGGCAGGAGTTCAAGCACTGGAGACAGGTCTGGGTCACAGGCAGAGGGTCAAACACTGGAGACAAGACGGAGTCCGTAGGCAAGCCAGAGGTCGGTGCAGGAGAAGAGCAGAATGGTCAAGGTCGATCCGGGTCACAACAGGTAATCAGATGCAGGAAAAACAGGAAGCAGAACACAACAGGAAGCTGAAGAAAAACCAGCAGTTCCTCTGAGCACTTGCTCAGCTTTTATAGGCAGCCAGGAGGTCATGTGATGCGTGCACTAAGCAACTGACAGCTTCTCACTGTCAACTTTGCTGCCATCTAGTGTTCAATGTGTAATATGCTTCTCTGACACTCATCTTGTTCAATACAAGACATAAAAAATACATGAAAGTGGGGCAGAACAGGGACACTAACTCTTCTGACCCTGGTGACAACCAGGGCCGTTGCGACAGGACAGGCAAAGCAAGCAATTGCTTGGGGCCCCAGAGCTGGCCTGGGGCCCCCGAGCTGGCATGCTGGGCCCCCCTCCCTCGCAACTTGCTCGCTGCACGGAAGGAGGATGAGGAAGGAGGAAGAACTAAGAAGCCATTTTCGGTAGCGGCCGAACCCCCCACCCCCCTTCTGAACTTGAAAAGACTCAGATGTCATTTCCGACAGCAGCACATCCCCAAGCTTCTCAACCCCGCCCTGTCGTTGTCCATTTTACTTGGGGCCCCCAAATTGACAACCAGGTATTCCCTCACACTTCCTCATTTGGCTATGAGAAAGGAAGTGGAAAGAAAATTCCCCAATGGGACAGAAAGGACAAATAAACTGATAGGAGTTTTTTCTACTTTACAAACGGAGGTAGAGCCTAGACATCATCCTCTGGCCCCTCGCCTGATATAAGGCATTCCTTTCTTTCTGCAGACTCCGGTTGGCTTTGATATGTAATGAGGAGCGTGTGCAGAAGACGGAATTGCTGTAGAAAAAAAAAACTGCCCAATCTGGAGGAAGAGTAAGTGTGGGATTTACTTGCGCCGTCTCGGCTCCTCCACATACATCAAGGTTTTTTGGCAGATCACTCGGCAGACCTATAACCTCACTTGTTATTCAGACGAATTAAGCACTTAACTTTGCCGCGCCGTCTCTTTGCCCTATTTTTTTTTCTCTTCCTTCCAAAATAAATTCCCCCGGAAAAATATCCGTTTGGCATTAGAGCAGAGAGTGTGTGTAAATAAGAACTGAAGGGCATATTTCTTCAGCAAATAAAACTTGTTAGCGACCTCTTTAACTACACGACCATTAAGCTGAGACAATTATTTACCAAGCCGGTGAAATGAAGCTTCCACCAAGTTGGTAATAAAAAGACCCAGAGGGTGTTAAAGTTGTTATCGCGCTGTCAGACTTCTTTCCTCGAACGTAAACGGATTGCCACTTTGGTCTTTGCAGAACGCCCGGTAAGGTTGTGTGGCTAATCAATATCGCGAGGGCAGCCGGCCAACGATCGAGTCGTCGGGGGTTATGTTACAAGCAAAGAAAAATGGACATCTAGTCTCTAAGCCTTGTGGAATTCCTCCAGCAGAAGGGAAAGAAGAAAAAAAAAAAACGTTATGAACATTAAAAATGAACTTTAATTGCGCGGTACATGGTGGTGTGATAAAAGCCGGCCCGGCGTCCGTAGCTCTGCAGGGGCCGTGTGTCAGGGTCGGCGGAAATGAAACGCTCTTCCCAGGCTAGAAATACCGCCGCCGGTGGAGGATAGAAACAGCCGCGTGAGCCGGACTACGTCCTTCACGTAACTTTGTATCGGGGCGAGATTCAATTACGCCCTTCCCCGAATAAGCCAAAGAGACGGAGACAGAGCGGAAAATATAAATCCATTATGGCTGGAGGATCCATTTCAAAAAGCAGGGCGATCGTTCTTTTGAAACTCTAAAATGGCCTTCCCTGAATGAATCTGCGGAGCTAAGCAGGAGCCGGGTCTTTAGGCCGAGGACCAGAATCTTTCGCTAAGTGCCAAAATGGATGAAGAATCCGACATTGACCTCTATTTAGTCTCAGGAGACAACATCTAGGAAGTCCATCAAAGCGCTGCCACATTGTAACTATATACTACAAAGGTTGTAAATATTATGTGCCCCCGAGGGCTTCCCACTCTGATTATGGCATCAACTTTCTCCTTAATGGCAAAAAAAGAAACAAAATAACTTTCTGTTTTAATATCAAGTTTCTCCGAAAGAGTTTAACAATTTGTAATGAAGTAAGAAGACCCTCGTGATGAGCATGATGGGGAAAGGATGGGATCTAGATGTTCCTCAGGGGACCACATCGGCAACAAAGACTTTAAAGTAAAAACAATATTTATTAGATGTAGACATTAAAAGCAAAATATATGTAACGCCTGTGTACTTTATAGTATCGGTGCTAGTTAAATTTAGAGGGAGATCAGAATGTAGATAAACTCTAATCCAAATTGTCAAGCACAAAACAGGGTCTCTGTCTCAGCTTGGCTGTGCTGTCGGCTCATTCTGTTGTGCTGGGGTGTTTTTACAACCCCCGGTGCTGCAGGTGGCAGCAGTGGAGTCAAGGTTTGGGTGCTCTTTCCCAGCGGCCAATCAGGAGGGTTTGACCTCGCTGTGCATGCTGGGGGAGGGTATTTATGGGGCAGACGCCATTGGTTCTGGGTCTTCTTTGAGTGTGGCACCCACCTTTAGGGTGGCCACATCACGGCGCCCCGGGGTTATGGCCTACCTGGCCGGGGCGTGCGTGCCACGTGGTGTTCCTGGTTCCGGGACCATGTTGGCACCGAGCATCTGAACAGCGACGGGGACCAAGTGAGTGACTGGGTTCCCACCTTTGAGGATCCCAAGCTGTAATGCTGTTCGGTGGGGAGTCCGTCTGAGGAGCGCCATTGGGAGGCTGTCGGTCCAAAAGGGCCTGGACAAACCACCGGGGATCCATCAGCCGGACACTGAGGGATTGATCACCTGTAGTCGGTACCTGGGCAAGAAGTTGAAGGAGATCCAGGCGTAATTCACCTAAGGAGGATTATCTCCGTAACTACAAATAAGAGAGGGTCTGTGGCAGAGGTGTCTCCCTGACGTTCACCAAGGAGGGTCTGTGGCAGGGACTTTATCCTACAAATTTTCCAGTAATACTCCGGCTGCCGGGTCAGTGAGAGAGGCCTGTCCGGGTCAGTGAGAGAGGCCTGTCCGGGTCAGTGAGAGAGGCCTGTCCGGGTCAGTGAGAGAGACCTGTCCGGGTCAGTGGGAGGGGCCTGTCCGGGTCAGTGAGAGGGGCCTGTCCGGGTCAGTGAGAGAGACCTGTCCGGGTCAGTGGGAGGGGCCTGTCCGGGTCAGTGAGAGGGGCCTGTCCGGGTCAGTGAGAGAGACCTGTCTGGGTCAGTGAGAGAGGCCTGTCCGGGTCAGTGAGAGGGGCCTGTCCGGGTCAGTGAGAGGGGCCTGTCCGGGTCAGTGAGAGAGGCCTGTCCGGGTCAGTGAGAGGGGCCTGTCCGGGTCAGTGAGAGGGGCCTGTCCGGGTCAGTGAGAGAGGTCTGTCCGGGTCAGTGAGAGAGGCCTGTCCGGGTCAGTGAGAGAGACCTGTCCAGGTCAGTGAGAGGGGCCTGTCCGGGTCAGTGGGAGGGGCCTGTCCAGGTCAGTGAGAGAGGCCTGTCTGGGTCAGTGAGAGAGGCCTGTCCGGGTCAGTGAGAGAGGCCTGTCCGGGTCAGTGAGAGAGGCCTGTCCGGGTCAGTGAGAGGGGCCTGTCTGGGTCAGTGAGAGAGGCCTGTCCGGGTCAGTGAGAGAGGCCTGTCCGGGTCAGTGAGAGAGGCCTGTCCGGGTCAGTGAGAGAGGCCTGTCCGGGTCAGTGAGAGAGACCTGTCCGGGTCAGTGAGAGAGACCTGTCCGGGTCAGTGGGAGGGGCCTGTCCGGGTCAGTGAGAGGGGCCTGTCCGGGTCAGTGAGAGAGACCTGTCCGGGTCAGTGGGAGGGGCCTGTCCGGGTCAGTGAGAGGGGCCTGTCCGGGTCAGTGAGAGAGACCTGTCTGGGTCAGTGAGAGAGGCCTGTCCGGGTCAGTGAGAGGGGCCTGTCCGGGTCAGTGAGAGGGGCCTGTCCGGGTCAGTGAGAGAGGCCTGTCCGGGTCAGTTAGAGAGGCCTGTCCGGGTCAGTGAGAGAGACCTGTCCAGGTCAGTGAGAGGGGCCTGTCCGGGTCAGTGGGAGGGGCCTGTCCGGGTCAGTGAGAGAGGCCTGTCTGGGTCAGTGAGAGAGGCCTGTCCGGGTCAGTGAGAGAGGCCTGTCCGGGTCAGTGAGAGAGGCCTGTCCGGGTCAGTGAGAGAGGCCTGTCCGGGTCAGTGAGAGGGGCCTGTCCGGGTCAGTGAGAGAGGCCTGTCCGGGTCAGTGAGAGAGGCCTGTCCGGGTCAGTGAGAGGGGCCTGTCCGGGTCAGTGGGAGGGGCCTGTCCGGGTCAGTGAGAGAGGCCTGTCTGGGTCAGTGAGAGAGGCCTGTCCGGGTCAGTGAGAGAGGCCTGTCCGGGTCAGTGAGAGAGGCCTGTCCGGGTCAGTGAGAGAGGCCTGTCCGGGTCAGTGAGAGGGGCCTGTCCGGGTCAGTTAGAGAGGCCTGTCCGGGTCAGTGAGAGGGGCCTGTCCGGGTACACTGGACCCATTCCTGCAGGAGTGGCGCAGAGAAGTGTTACGCTTTGGAGCCGGACTGTTTCCTATCATCACGCCTGAATCTGCTGTTCTCTCTTCTTCTTCAACTTTACTTTCCTCACCACAAAGTTACTGTTTTTACCCGGCTGGGTAATAAAGAGCACAGCAAAGAGCACCTGTCATGGACATTCCTTTACTTCCACTACATGCAATACACATCACTCACCCCTAGGAATTCGGAGAGCCACGAGGTAACACGCCGCCCAAAAATCCAGCAGCTCCTCCTGGGGGGAGTGCTACATATATATGGCCTGTCTGTATAGTTCGGTGTATAAAACATGGTTGGGAAGCAAGTGAGGGACTTACTTACAGGAAGATTGTTTTTCTCTCCCAACATATTTAATTTTTTTGTAATTTAATTTCTTTGTTTCTTTTTTTTTCTTGTTGTGTTTTAAGTTTTGTTTGCTTACTTCTTTAAGTGTTTTTTTGGGCCTACTTATTTTATTATGACCTCGTTTTACATTGGTTGGAATCAGGGCTGGTGCAAGGATTTTTGACACCCTAGACCAGGAGCGTCAAACTCAATTTCATGGCGGGCCGCATCAGCATTATGATTGCCCCTCAAAAGGGCCGGATGTATCTGTAAGATTAGGTGTGCAGCGCATCCCCTCCCCTTACATTAAATGTCAAGAGCCCCCCCCACCATCAGAAGTTGAGTCCCCCCACTCTCCCTTACATCACAGTGCACCCTCTTTCCTTATGCTGCTGCTGGGAAGAAGCTAGATGCATTGCTTGAAAGCAGAAAGTAAGGGTCCGGAGGAGGGCTGGAGGTGCGAGGGCCACATGAAATGGCCTGGAGGGCCGGATTCGGCCCGCGGGCCTTGTGTTTGACACCTGTGCCCTAGACGAAACCTCATTTTGCAGCCCCTTGGCTCCGCCCCTGACTCCACCCCCTTTGCCCTGCCCTTGTAACATGTGACCTACCTGGCCCATACACTGGCTCACCTACTTGACACATACACTGACCTACCTACCTGACACATATACTGACCCACCTGCCTACCTGACATATACACTGACCTACCTACCTGACACATACACTGACCTACCTACCTGACACATACACTGACCCACCTGCCTACCTGACATATACACTGACCTACCTACCTGACACATACACTGACCTACCTACCTGACACATACACTGACCCACCTGCCTACCTGACACATACACTAACCTACCTACCTACCTGACACATACACTGACCCACCTGTTGTCCGTCCACCATGGGAGAGACCTGTCAAAGTGGGCCAGTCTGGATGAAGTCCAGGGCCAGATTTTTGTCCCAGTCCAGCCCTGATCTTGTCCCATTAGGGGGGGCATCAAACTGATTCTTTGCCCCGGGTGAAATAATGTCTAGCTTCCCCACTGGTACTGCCTATAAGAGTGAGGCCGCGTACACACGGTTGGTCCAAACCGATGAAAACGGCCTGAAGTCCAGTTTCATCGGTCCAAACCGACCGTGTGTACAGCCCATCGGTCTGTTGTCCTTCGGACAAAAATTAGAGAACTTGCTTTAAAATCGAACCGATGGTTAGTACACAAAAGCATCGGTTCAAAACCCGCGCATGCTCAGAATCAAGTCGACGCATGCTTGGAAGCATTGAACTTCGTTTTTTCAGCACGTCGTGTGTTTTACGTCACCGCGTTCTGACCCGATCGTTTTTTGAACTGATGGTGTGTACACACATCAGACCATCGGTCTGCTTCAGCGGTGAACCGATGAAAACGGTCCGTCGGAACATTCTCATCGGATGGACCGGACGCGTGTAAGCGGCCTAAGAGTACCAGTACCAGCCGCTCTACTAAAGTATAACGACTTATGGCTAGTGAAGGGGGAGAGGGGGCTTGGGTGGCCATCAGGGTTGGCCGGCGGGGGGAGCGGGAGTTGTCCGGCCGCCATGGGGACCTGTCAAAGTGGGCCAGTCTGGATGAAGTCCAGGGCCAAATTTTTGTCCCAAGCTAAAAAAAAACCCTAGCAGAAATTCATTGTTACAAATTGTAATTTTCGGATTGATTTGTTTTATTAGCCGGTGTTGCGCTTTATTAGCATCTTTTCCGATGACCTCTAGGACCAGCCGTAGGTCTGAAATAGACCTTTCTCTGCTATAAAGTGTCTGGCTTCTGAGAGCTCCTGAATAATTCTTCATCTCCCTCCAGTCCTTATGATAATATATGTTGTTTGTAAAGATTTTTATGCGTTGCGGTAAATCCAGAACAAACACCAGGAAAGAGAAGTGCTTATATTACTGATGACAGATTGTCTTATGCAAAAACAGATCAGGGCCCGGCGTCTCCCGGCATTGTGGTGTCTACAAGATTAAGAGCCCATCGAGAAGAAGAAGAGTGGCGGGGATACGATCGGCCTGGAACACGGGAAAATCAAACCTTCAGCCCCCCCCCCCCCCCGCAAGGAGTTAATACTATTGTTTTGTATTGACGAAATGATAAAACATTACAAACCTGAGCAGCACAACGCAATCCTCAACCCACTGCCGGCAACACAGTCATTGAATTGGGGGATTGCACAAGGTGACCAAGAACTTCCCAAAACTAATCAAAATGCCATCAATGGGGTAGATTCAGGAAAGAATTACGCCGGCGTATCCATAGATACGCCGCGTAATTCCAAAGCTGCGCCGGCGTATCTATTTTCTGTATTCAGAAAGTTAGATACGCCGACATTAGCCTAATATACGACTGGCATAAGTCTCTTACACCGTCGTATCTTAGGGTGCATTCTCACGCTGGCCGCTAGGTGGCGCTTCCGTAGTTGTCAGCGTAGAATATGCAAATTACATACCTGCGCCGATTCACAAACATACGTGCGCCCGGCCTAGTTTTTTACGTCGTTTGCGTAAGTCGTTCTCGTCGTAACGTTGCTCCTGCTATTAGGAGGCGCAGCCAATGTTAAGTATGGACGTCGTTCCCGCGTCGTGATTTGAAAATTTTACGTCGTTTGCGTAAGTCGTCCGTGAATGGCGCTGGACGCCATTTACGTTCACGTCGAAATCAATGACGTCCTTGCGACGTCATTTACCGCAATGCACGTTGGGAAATTTTAGGGACGGCGCATGCGCAGTACGTTCGGCGCGGGAACGCGCCTAATTTAAATGATCCACGCCCCCTACCGGATCATTTGAATTACGCGCGCTTACGCCGGCCCCTTTTACGCTACACCGCCGCAACTTACAGAGCAAGTGCTTTCTAAATACAGCACTTGCTCCTGTAAGTTACGGTGGCGTAGCGTAAAGACGATACGCTGCGCCGCCGTATCATTGCGCGGCACAACGTGAATCTACCCCAATGCCTGTAACGGAATGGCTCGTGACACCCAGAGACTTTTGAAGGATGCGGGGTACTCCTGTGCCAGCTTCACCAATGACTCTTGAGTCTAGGGTCATCCTATGTCCCTTAGGGGCATAGTATGACTGAGAACTGATATCTCGGAATGGGTCTTGTCTGCTGGATTGTCGGAGAAGCTGTCTTGGGTTGGTGGAATGGAAGATTGTAAACGGTGTTAACCCCTGACCGTTACAATGCCATATATATATATTGTTACAGAGAATAGGTGCAGGTGGTCTGTCAAATACTCCAACCCGTCAGAAACTCCAACCACGTCACTTCCCGTTTCTTTAACTACTTGCCTGCAGGGCACTGTAACCCCCCTTCCTGCCCGGGCCATTTTTCAGATTTCAGCAATGTCACACTTTGAATGACAATTGCGCGGTCATGCAACGCTGTACCCTAATGAAATCTTTATAAATTTTTTCCCCCACAAATAGAGATTTCTTTTGGTGGTATTTGATCACCTCTGCGGTTTTTATTTATTGCGCTATAAACAAAAAAAGCGACAAGTTTGAAAAAAACACAATGGCCCGGATTCACAAAGCACTTGCACCGACGTATCTCGAGATACGCCGCGTAAGTGCACATATGCGCCGTCGTATCTGTGCGTCGGACTCAGAAACTAAGATACGCCTGAAAATAGGCTTCATCCCGCCGACGTAACTTGCCTACGCCGGAGTAGAGTGGGCGCATATTTACGCTGGACGTATTTGGCGCTCCCATTGATTTTCTATTCACATATGCAAATGAGGGAGATACGGCGATACACAAACAGACGTCCGTCCGACGCAGTGCGCGTAAAGTCATACGTCCGGCGTAAAGTTATGCCCTATAAAGGAGGTGTAACTCAGCAGCATCCATGCAAAGGGCTGCACCAGGGAACACAAGCCGGCGTATATTACGTAGTTTACGTAGGACGTGAATATGACTGGGCGTAGGTTACGTTCACGCCGTAGGCAGTGATCCGACATATTTTAGACAGTTGTTCCAACGTGATTGTGAGCATGCGCACTGAGATGCGCCCACGGGACGGCGCATGCGCAGTTGGCGATTCGTATCTGTCTGGCGTTTGGCCCATCATTTGCATGGGGTCATGCCTCATTAGCATGGCTCACGCCTACTTCCACTTACGCCGACTTACGCCTGAGAAACCCAGCGCAGATTTGGGAGGAAGTGCTTTGTGAATTCAGTGCTTGCCTCTCTGCGCTGCGCCGGCGTAGCGTAAAGGAGATACGCTACAGCGGCATAAATATGCGCCAGTGTCTGTGAAACCGGGCCAATATTTTTTACTTTTTGCTATAATAAATATCCAATTTTTTTTCCCTCAGTTTAGGTCAATATGTATTCTTCTACATATTTTTGGTAAAAAAAAATCGCAATAAGCCTTTATTGATTGGTTTGCGCAAAAGTTATAAAGTCTACAAAATAGGGGATAGATTTATGGCATTATTATTATTTTTTACTAGTAATGGCGGCGATCTACGATTTTTATTGGCGGTGGACACATCAGACACTTTTGACACATTTTTGGGACCATTGTCATTTATACAGCGATCAGTGCTATAAAAATGCACTAATTACTGTATAAATGTGACTGATCGTGATGGGGTTAACACTAAGGCCCCGTACACACGAGAGGATCCATCAGCTGGAATTGATCCGTGGACCGGCTCCAGCGGATAGATCCCCTGGTGTGTACAATCCAGCGGATCTGTTTCCGCGGATATTTATCCCCTGGGATGGATTTCCAGCGGATAAAAATTTGAAGACATGCTTTCAAATCTATCCGCTTGAATCCATCCCAACGGATTGATCCGCTGGTCTGTACAGACTCACCGCATCCATCCGTCCGAAGGGATCCCCCGCATGCGTCGTAATTATTCGACGCATGCACGGAATTCCTTTTATGACAGCGTTGCGCACGTCGCCGCGTCATCATCGCGGCGATGGCGCGACACGTCATTGCGAGGGGATTTCGGCGCGGTTTTCGATCCGATGGTGAGTACACTCCATCGGATCCAAATCCGTGGATAAATCCTCTCGTGTGTACTAGGCCTGAGGGGACGATCAAGGGGTTAATGTGTGCCCTGGGAGTGATTCTTACTGTGGGGGGAGGGGACTGACTGGGGGAGGAGACCGATCGGTGTCCCTATGTACAAGTGACACACCATCGGTCTCCTCTGCCTGACAGGATGTGGAGCTCTGTGTTTACACCCCATCATTACACACAGAGCTCCACTGTCCTGCTCAGTTACTGAGCAAACGCGGGTGCCCGGCGGATATCGCGGCCGCCAGGCACATGCATCAGGTTCCCAGTGACGCGGCGGCGCACGCGTGCCCCCTAGTGGCTTGGGAAGGCGCAATGCCATAGGACGTCCACCCAGAACGAGAGGGTCTTCGTCCCGCTGTCATATGAAGGCGGGCGGTAGACAACTGGTTAACCACTTCTTTACTGGGCACATATACCCCTTCCTGACCAGGTGAAATTTCAGCTTCCGGCACTGCGTCGCTTTAACTGAGAATTGCGCGGTCGTGCGACGTGGCTCCCAAACAAAATTGACGTCCTTTTTTCCCCACAAATAGAGATTTCTTTTGGTGGTATTTGATCACCTCTGCGGTTTTTATTTTTTGCGCTATAAACAAAAATAGAGCGACAATTTTGAAAAAAAAACAATATTTTTTACTTGTTACTATAATAAATTGCCCAATTTTTAAAAAAAAATATATTTTTTTCTCAGTCTAGGCGATACGTATAATTCTACATATTTTTGTTAAAAAAAAAAAAATCGCAAGAAGCGTCTGGTTTGCGCAAAAGTTATTGCGCTTACAAAATAGGGGACAGAATTATTATTTTTTATTATTTTTTTTACTACTAATGGCGGCGATCAGCATTTTTTTTCGTGACTGCGTCATTATGGCGGAGACATCGGACACTTTTGACACATTTTTGGCGCCATTCACATTTATAAAGCGATCAGTGCAATAAATATGCACTAATTACTGTATAAATGTGACTGGCATTGAAGGGGTTAACACTAGAGGGTGAGGAAGGGGTTAATGTGTACCCTGAATTGTGTTACTAACTGTGGGGGAAGGGGGGTGACTGGGGGAGGTGACCGATGCTGTGTCTCTATGTACAAGGGACACAGATCCGTCTCCTCTCCTCTGACAGGACGTGGAGCTCTGTGTTTACACCCCATCATTACACACAGAGCTCCACGTCTTGTCCCTGTAGCCGCCGATCGCGAATCCCTGGCGGACATCGCGGCCGCCAGGCACTCGCATCGGCATCTCAGCGATGCGGCGCGCGCGCCTCCGCCGGACGCGCGCGCGCCCGTGCCGCTGGCTGCGCGCGCAGGCCGTAAAAACACGGCCACCCAGAGATGTAGAGCCACCCTGCGGCCGTACAAAGTTGTACGGCCGTCGGGAAGTGGTTAAAACATCAGTAAGTGGAATTTTTTACGAATTTCTGTTTGGACACCGGCAACCGAATAGAGTCCGGTACTGGATGATTTCGCTATTTTGACACCGCGGCGGCTAACGAAGACTAAGTTGTCGCCGCCATTTTGTTGTCTATTATCAGTGCAGAGTAACAATCTCCGCTCATAATAGCGCGCATCGGACTCTATTCGGTTTCCCGGTATTGTGTCCAAACAGGAATTAGTCAAAAATTCCATATACTTTTGGTTTAAAGACCCCGGAAGTTAAAGCGGAGGTCCACCCGATTTTTCTTTTTTAAAAGCCAGCAGCTACAAATACTGCAGATTCTGACTTTTAAATATTGGACACTTACCTGTCCAGCGCACCCGCGATGTTGGCAGCCATGGCCGTGCAAATGCTCGTCTCTCGGGCTGCGTTTGATGGCACAGTGGCGACAATTTTATGGCACAGTGGCGACAATTTTATGGAACAGTGGCGACAACTTTATGGCACAGTGGCGGCATTTGATGGGCACAGTGGCCGTAATTGATGGGCACAGTGGCGGCAATTGATGGGCACAGTGAGGCTGCAATTGATGGGCACAGTGAGGCTGCAATTGATGGGCACAGTGAGGCTGCAATTGATGTTTTTTTTTTTTACCACCAGTCGCCACTGGGGTAGATTCAGGTAGAATGGCTTATTTTTATGCGGGCGTAGCGTATCTCAGATACGCTACGCCGCCGTAATTTACTGAGACAGGTTCTGTATTTACCAAGAACCTGCGCCCTAAGTTACGGCGGCATAGCGTAAATCTGCCGGCGTAAGCGCGCCTAATTCAAATTGTGAAGAGGTGGGCGTGTTGTATGTAAAAAAAACATGACCCCACGTAAATGACATTTTTGACTAACGGCGCATGCACCATCCGTGAAAGTAACCCAGTGCGCATGCTCCAAATTAACCCGCAAAAAGCCAATGCTTTCGACGTTAACGTAAATTATGCACAGCCCCATTCACGAACGACTTACGCAAACGACGTAAAATTTTTAAAATTCGACGCGGGAACGACGTCCATACTCAACATAGGATACGCCTCCTATAGCAGGGGTAACTTTACGCCGGAAAAAGCCTAATGTAAACGACGAAAAAAAAATGCGGCGGACGTACGTTTCTGAATCGGCGTATCTACCTAATTTGCATATTCCTTGCGTAAATATACGGAAGCGCCACCTAGCGGCCAGCGTAAAATTGCAACTAAGATACGACGGCATAAGAGACTTACGCCGGTCGGATCTTAGTCAAATCTATGCGTAACTGATTCTAAGAATCAGGCGCATAGACACGACGCCGCACACTCAGAGATACGACGGCGTATCTCATACCTAAATCTGGCCCACTGCCTCTAATAAATAGAGGGGGGGGGGGGGGGGGTGTTCTACAGACACAACAGCAAATGGGCCACCAAAATGAATTCTACGTTTCTGTTAAAAAATAAACAATGTAACATTCCCGGTTGGCACAATGACATGTAATGCGCTCGTTATATATTCCGTGGTAATTGCCTTCCGCCGCCATGCAGTCAGTAGGATGGGAGGAGTGTGAAATTTGTCGTCTTTTCCCATTATATCCTTTATATCCATATCTATCCGAAAGCCACTCAGAAAATATTCCTAGGAAAAGCGGCTTTACTTTTTGTTGAAAGCGTTTTAGAAATCTGTCACACTTCAACATCATATCAATTTAAATTGTCCCCGGAGTTCATGATAATTAAAGTCCTTTTTTTTTTTTAAATTGCCAATCATGCAATTCTAATGTGTCTCGTCTTTCTTGTTAAACAAGATTTTTTTGTTTGGCGAGTGCAGAGAAAATGAAAAGCGCATTGCCGATGATTGTCTGCAGACGGCGGCGGTGTGCAGACGGGATGTCTCCGCTGAATTGCTTGTTTTCTTCAAAACTTTCAAAAAACGCGAGAGAAGAAATCGGGTAGCTGGTTGTGAAGGCGAAGAAAGTGTTTTCTACACATCAGAAAGCCAATCAATCAGATCATGTAGTGCACCCCCCTCCCCCACAACCCCTGGAGGCAGGTGGGGTAGCCCCAGAGACACGATGGACTAGCGCATCTCACCGAACGGTGTAGTCCTCAGGCAGTGGTGGGAAATGAGTACAGGTGGGCGCCAGTCACTTTTAGATGCAAAAGAAAAATCATTTATAGGCTCTCACTGAACACTCCAGAGAGAGGGGTGGGGGGCACAAGACCCTCAGACTCCACAAAAGGGAAACCAAAGGACTTCTAGTCTTAAGATAGAGAACTTTGAAGCTGACCCGGCATTCTGTGACTGAACCTTTCGTCTGTAAACCAGCTGCCAACACCCCGGGGAGAGGAAACAGAACTTCAATGAGGTCCAAGCCAAGACTCTCCAGTCTCTCATCAAATTAGGAGGTCCTCCATGGCTCCCCATACTCCAGTGATGTCCAAGCGTCACATCCAAGCCTCACATCCAAGCTTCTCCAGCCCTCCATCACATCTGGAGGTCCTCCATGGCTCCCCATAATCCAGTAATGTCCAAGTGTCAAATCCAAGCGTCACATCCAAGCTTCTCCAGCCCCCCATCACATCTGGAGGTCCTCCATGGCTCCCCATACTCCAGTGATGTCCAAATGTCACATCCAAGCGTCACATCCAAGCTTCTCCAGCCCCCCATCACATCTGGAGGTCCTCCATACTTCAGTGAGATCAAAGCTTTACATCCCAGGTTCTCCAGCCCCCCATCAAATCTGGAGGTCCTCCATGGCTCCCCATACTCCAGTGATGTCCAAGCGTCACATCCAAGCTTCTCCAGCCCCCATCACATCTGGAGGTCCTCCATACTTCAGTGAGATCAAAGCTTTACATCCCAGGTTCTCCAGCCCCCCATCAAATCTGGAGGTCCTCCATGGCTCCCCATACTCCAGTGATGTCCAAGCGTCACATCCAAGCTTCTCCAGCCCCCCATCACATCTGGAGGTCCTCCATACTTCAGTGAGATCAAAGCTTTACATCCCAGGCTCTCCAGCCCCCATCACATCTGGAGGTCCTCCATGGCTCCTTATACTTCAGTGAGATCCAAACTTGACATCTAAGCTTCTCCAGCACCTCATTATATCTGGAGGTCCCCCATGGCTCATCATACTTGATGTCATCACATCGCACCCGGGCCTCCGACGGTCATAGAGATGACTGGTGACCATCTGGTCACCAGTCATCTATGCCTCCCATGCGGCGCACAGTGATTATCTCTCCGGGCCCCCGATGGCACGGGGAAGCCCGAAGAAGCACCAGATGGCGACGGGAAGAGGGGGATGTCCCCTCCCGCCGCGTATAAGAACAATCAAGAGGTGGAACCGCCGCTATGATTGTTCTTATGGTTCACAGGATCGCTGCCGAAACAAAATGATATCTGAATGATGCCTCTAGGTGCTCTCCTCATTTAGATATCACCGCACAAAGTACAGGACGTCATATGACGCCCACCCGGGATAAGAGATCCCCTTTTTGGATGTCATATGATGGCGTGCGGTTTTGAAGTGGTTAAAGTCAGCAGCTACAAACACTGTAGCTGCTGACTTTTAATAAGGACACTTACCTGTCGAGCATGCCCGCGATGTCGGCCCCCCTGAGGCCAATCCATCAGATCGTGTGGCGGCGCCACCATCTTAACTAAGGGAAACAGGCAGCGGAGCCTTGCGGCTTCAGAAAATTCAGAAATTCAAAAAGTTTTCATTATTATTATTGTTATTTATTATTATTAATTTGTTACATTCCATTCATTTAGATTTGTTATTTTGGATAATTCATAACTTCGGATAAATTTGTATTCGTTACGTTCACCAACAGCCAAACTTGAAAGGAAATTCCAATACCTATCATTTAATAGTTGTTATTAGTTAGTTATTTCAGATTTTCGAAATTTCGGGTTTTTGAATTTTGGTTTTTATTTTTGTTCTTTTGAATTTTTGGATTTTCATTCTTATTTTTAACCGCTTCCTTCCCGCCGGACGACTATATACGTCCTGTCTTTGAAGAGGAATACCGTTGTTATGGTAGCAGTGAGATATCGTAACCCCGGTATCCTCTTCAAGAGCCGGCGGTTTTCTTTCAGATAAAAGTAGTCTCCGCAAGATCCCTTTTATCGGCGGCGGGAGAGGTGCTGCTACTGACGGCCACGGTAAGCGGCGGAGGTGATCCAGACCTGTCCCTAGTCTAACATGGAGACGAGTGAGGGGAACATGACCCGGACCGTCTCCAAATCATTGCAGGGCATCAAAACATCACTTATGCCCTGTACACACGACCGGTTCGTCTGATGAAAACGAACTGATGGATTTTTTCATCAGATATCTGATGAAGCTGACTTTCATCAGTCTTGCCTACACACCAACGCGGTGACGGTCCATCGGTCCGTTTTTATCAGACAAACCGATCGTGTGTACAGGGCATAAGAGCCCATAGCTCTTAAAGGGCCATTTTATCATGTCATTTTTTCAAATTTCAAAAAATAAATTATTGCATAGTCCAAATATGAGATGTGACCCCCAGATCTCATATATAAGAGGACCTGTCATGCTTTTTTCTATTACAAGGGATGTTTACATTACTTGTAATAGGAGTAAAAGTGACACAATTTTTTTTAAACAACAGTGCAAAAAAATAAAATAAAAGGTAAAATAAATAAGATTTTTTTTTAAAACCGCGTCCCGTCCCACCGAGCTCGCGTACAGAAGTGAACGCATACGTGAGCGGCGCCCGCATATGAAAGTGGTGTTCAAACCGCACATGTGAGGTATCGCCGCGATCGTTAGAGCGAGAGCAATAATTATAGCACTAGACCTTCCCTGTAACTCAAAACATGTAGAATTTTTTAAACATCGACTATGGAGATTTTAAAGGGTAAAGGTTTGTCGCCATTCTACGAGCGGGTGCAATTTTGAAGCGTGACATGTTGGGTATCAATTTACTCGGCGTAAAATTATCTTTCACAATATAAAAAAAATTGGGAAATCTTTACCTTTGTCTTATTTTTTTATTAATTAATTAATTAATTAATTCAAAAAAGTGTATTTTTTCCCCGAAAAGTGCGCTTGTAAGAGCGCTGCGCAAATACGGTGTGACAGAGAGTATTGCAATGACTGCCATTTTATTCTCTAGTGTGTTAGAAAAAAAAATATATATATATATATATATAATGTTTGGTAATTTTCTATATAATTTTTTTTTTTTTTACTTGTTAACACCAAATCTCAGAAAGAGGCTTGGGGCTGTAGTGGTTAATGGCCATTAGCAGATGTGAACCGTTTCTCGAACACCATTCCTTTGTTCCATAGAGTTAGGGTTCCGTTGGCTATGTACTATTTATCCATTCCTTTGCTCCTTAGCCAACGGAACCCCAACTCTAAGGAGCAAAGGAATGGATAAATAGTACATAGCCAACGGAACCCCAACTCTAAGGAGCAAAGGAATGGATAAATAGTACATAGCCAACGGAACCCCAACTCTAAGGCCCTGTGCACACGATCGAACATGTCTGCTGAAACTGGTCCGCAGACCAGTTTCAGCGGACAGATCCGACCGTGTGTACAGCCTAGCAGACAGGTTTCCAGCAGACAAAAGTTTTAAAGCATGCTTTAAAACTTATCTGCTGGAGACCTGTCCGTCCGACATGTCCGCTGGTTAGTACACCTAACCAGCGGACAGAAATCTCCCGCATGCGTCGAATCCTGGTTTGGTGATGTGGCGGCGTCAACGCCACCGCCACGTCACCGCGCTGTCTGTCCATGGGGATTTCAGTTTGATGGTGTGTACAGCCATCAGACCAAAATCTCCCAGCAGACATGTTCGATGAAAACGGTCCGCGGACCCTCTTCATCGGACATGTTCTATCGTGTGTACAGGGCCTAAGGAGCAAAGAAATTGATAAATAGTACATAGCCAACGGAACCCCAACTCTATGTACTATTTATCCGTTCCTTTGCTCCTATGGCCGGGTACACACGGACAAACATGTATGGTGAAAGCGGTCCGTCGGACCGTTTCCACCATACATGTCTGCCAGAGGGCTTCTGTACGATGGTTGTACACACCATCGTACAGAAGTCCGCGCGTAAACAATACGCGGGGCGTGTCCGCGGTGTCGCCGCGACAATGACGCGGCGACGTGGGCGGCCCGCCTTTAAAATGCTTCCACGCATGCGTCGAAGTCATTCGACGCATGCGAGGGACGGCGGGCGCCTGGACATGTACGGTAGGTCTGTACTGACGACCGTACATGTCCGAGCGGGCTGAATTCCAGCGGACTGTTTTAAAACAAGTCCAGGAATATTTGTCTGCTGGGAAAAGGCCCGGCGGGCAAATGTTTGCTGGAATTCGGCCCGCTCGCGCCCACACACGACCAAACATGTCTGCTGAAACTGGCCTGCGGGCCAGTTTCAGCAGACATGTTTGCTCGTGAGTATGGGGCCTTAGAGTTGGGGTTCCGTTGGCTATTTACTATTTATCAGTTCCTTTGCTCCTTAGAGTTGGACCTCCATTGGCTATGTACTATTTATCTGTTCCTTTGCTCCGTAGAGTTGGAACTCTGTTGGCTATGTACTATGTATCCATTGCTTTGCTCCTTAGCCAACGGAACCCCCAACTCTAAGGAGCAAATAGTACTATTTATCCGTTGCTTTGCTCTGTAGAGTTGGAACTCCATTGGCTATGTACTATTTATCCGTTCCTTTGCTCCCTAGAGTTGGAACTCCATTGGCTATGTACTATTTATCCGTTCCTTTGCTCCGTAGAGTTGGACCTCCATTGGCTATGTACTATTTATCCGTTGCTTTGCTCTGTAGAGTTGGAACTCCATTGGCTATGTACTATTTATCCGTTCCTTTGCTCCTTAGAGTTGGAACTCCATTGGCTATGTACTACTTATCCGTTCCTTTGCTCTGTAGAGTTGGGGTTCCGTTGGCTATGTACTATTTATCAGTTCCTTTGCTCCTTAGAGTTGGACCTCCATTGGCTATGTACTATTTATCTGTTCCTTTGCTCCGTAGAGTTGGAACTCTGTTGGCTATGTACTATATATCCATTGCTTTGCTCCTTAGCCAACGGAACCCCCAACTCTAAGGAGCAAATAGTACTATTTATCCGTTCCTTTGCTCTGTAGAGTTGGAGCTCCATTGGCTATGTACTATTTATCCGTTCCTTTGCTCCCTAGAGTTGGAGCTCCATTGGCTATGTACTATTTATCCGTTCCTTTGCTCCCTAGAGTTGGAACTCCATTGGCTATGTACTATTTATCCGTTCCTTTGCTCCGTAGAGTTGGACCTCCATTGGCTATGTACTACTTATCCGTTCCTTTGCTCTGTAGAGTTGGGGTTCCGTTGGCTATGTACTATTTATCCGTTCTTTTGCTCCCTAGAGTTGGAACTCCATTGGCTATGTACTATTTATCCGTTCCTTTGCTCCCTAGAGTTGGAACTCCATTGGCTATGTACTATTTATCTGTTCCTTTGCTCCGTAGAGTTGGAGCTCCATTGGCTATGTACTATTTATCCGTTCCTTTGCTCCGTAGAGTTGGAGCTCCATTGGCTATGTACTATTTATCTGTTCCTTTGCTCCGTAGAGTTGGAGCTCCATTGGCTTTGTACTATTTAGCTGTTACTTTGTTCCTTCAGTAAAACACATACATTCATGCCCCGAAAGAAGTCCTTGTAGTGACGAAACCGGTCAGGCGACGAGACGCAATCTACGCCACGCAAGTTTTTTTAAACTTTGAATTTTAAACTGCAGTTTCTATGCCCTGTGTATCTTATGTTGTACACAGTGTCTGAATAAAAAGCCTTTTAAACATTATTTTACACTATTGGAAGCCCCCCTTCTTATTTATTTTGGGAATCTGTTCGACGGACATGAGGTTCTGATCCAGTCATCTGGAGGAGTTGTTGGAGATAGGTATATATTCCTTATGTAACACTACCCCCCAGAGGAGCTGCTGGCTATTTTTGGGGTGGCACGTTACGTCAATATTCTCGCTGTCCAGGGTGAAATGAGAGTCTGAAGAATTTCAATGTCCACACACAATGTACCTCTTTTCTCTTTGGGTTTATTTGGGAGAACTTTAGTAGAAAAGACTGGGGTGAGGGGTGGAAGGGTAGGTAGGCTCAGGTGTACAGTCACAAAGTAAGGAAACACTCCTGCTTCCAGCAAACAGTTCTCGTCGCCACTCTAGCCAGAGTGGGTATTGCTCCCCCGGATAGGTCCCTCTCACTGGCCTAGCAGCCGGGATGGCGCACAAAATAAAGTTCAGTCTCTGCCACAGACCTTCCTTTCTCGGTGAGATATTTTGGTCCGGAATCCTCTGCCACAGGATTCAGCACCCGGATCTCTTTAGCTTTCCTCACTTGAACCTTTGGACCCGGCAGGCGACACTGTGAATCCTCTCGGTGTATGGTGCATCCTTGGATGAAGTTTTCAGGCCTTCTCCCAAGATACCAGCCTCTTGCATGGTCCTTACCAGGATAGGTCTTCCCCTGGCTTCCTTCATCAAGTGGCTTCCTCCCGCAGGACCGACAGCACAGGATCACCTCTGCAGTACGGGCCCCAGTCAGACAACTGGGCCCCCCAGACGAAGCTGCTGCCCCCGGCCAACATGGTCCCGGAGCTATGATTTACAACACGCACCCCCGGCCAGGCGGGACACGGGGCGAGAACAGACCCCGCACCAATGGCGTCTGTCCCTTAAGTACCACTCCCCAGCATGCACAGCGGAGTAACCACTCCCACTAATTAGTTGCTGAGGGGGACACTCAATGTACCATGACCTGACTGCTGCCACCCTTGGCCTGGGGTGGTAATAACACCCCCAGGCGATCAATTAGGAGAAAAGTAGATGGACAGCCGCACACCAAAAAATAACCTTAAAAAGGTAGCCTTTATCTGTGCAAAAGGATAAAAGCACTACAAAGCACAGCAAGCAGTAGGATATAAATAGCTGACGCATTTCGCACAGAGGTCTAGTGCTTAACCTTTATTTGTGCAAAAGGATAAAAGCACTACAAAGCACAGCAAGCAGTGGGATATAAATAGCTGACGCATTTCGCACAGAGGTCTAGTGCTTAATCATAGCTGGCATCACTGCCAGCTATCAGTGCCACCTATCAATGCCACCTATTAGTGCCACTTCTCAGTACCCACCAGTGCCACCTAGCAATGCCCTTTAATGCCACCCACCAGTGACGCCTATCAGTGCCCACCAGTGACGCCTAATCGGTGCCCACTAGTGCCGCCCTATCGGTGCCCATCAGTGCAGCCTCATTGCACTCACCTGGAGCGGCGGTCTCTTTTTCTCCCCAGGCGATCAATGGTGGATCACTCCCAGCACAGCCATGGCTAGAACAGAGGCTAAATTGCCTTTAATCCCTCTGGTCTGAGCCAAATAACAGCTCAGACCCCCATTAAATTTTGAAGCAGCGCCTGTTCATCAGGAGCAGGGCGCTACACTTATACCACCGTTTCCCCTTGGCGCCAGGAGCTGACAGTTTCCTATGCTTGTCTGACCTTCCATAACAGAGGGTCCACTGTGTGGGGCAAGAGTACAGCCTTACTTTATGTTGGTGATTCACCTGGTGAAGGACACCATTTGGAGTTCACAGCACCCAACACTTTATTCAGCATATGTTCCAAGGAATTGGACGTATTTATTTTCTTTGCAGACACTTTTTTGGACTTTTGATGAATGTGGAAGAGGGGAGACATTTTTGACACGTGTCATGTGTTATGTCAATAGTCTCTTTCTTCCAGGCGTTTCGTTCCCAATATACAAGACTCAGGCTTTCTTCAATAACGTGACGTTTATTCTTCAAGATAGACAAGCAAAACGACAATGCTTACATAATTACAGCTGGTACCACATGGCAAGATGGTATTTCAGAGGGTTTCAGACGGAGGAAATAGATGTTATGAGGGTATGATGGTATGTCTTTCTGCTCGGCTTCCATAGTGAAAGCTTCCTGCTGGGTGGGCTTCCATCCTACCCCCATCTCCCTGTAGGGTCGGGTGACCCCGAGGTTCCAAGCTAGCTACTCAAACCACATGGATTCTTATACTGTTCTAAAAGCCGAGCTAAGCATATTTACTTTTAGAATAGCTCCAAGAAAGGTGGTGAGGCTCCTGTCACAAACGTAACACCCACTTGTGTATATTAAGTAACATATCTCCACCCATTGTCTTGACATAGAACTCCAAAAATACATGTAACCTACAACAGATGACCTTTCTCTTTCCTCATCAACCTTCAAAATTACCATGTTTAAATATTGATTCTCAGAAACTTTTATCACATAAAATAGTAATAAATTCAAAATCTAACAACTTTCCCATCCATCCCCATTTATATTATGTTCACTTAGCGCAACTTACTTTGTATCCCCCGTTACATACATTGAAGAGCCTTCGTATTTTGAGAGTACCTGTAGTGCTACACACAGTCCTCTGAGACAGATAAGCACCGGCTGTCACCATCCTACAAACTTGGAAAGGTCTGTAGATCCTCCTTATCTCCAGGAACTTGACGCGTTGAGTTCCCATCTGACGAGAGGCCCCCCAAACTCTCGAAACAGGTGGACCCCGGAGACTTCCGGCAGGTGAAACAAATAAACAGCCAATTAAAAAACAAACACTTTGTTATTGCACACTCTTCTTGGAAAAAATGCAATTACATTTCTAACAAGATTGCTTTTGGATTACTGGGATTAAGAGGAAGTTAAAGGAGGTTTTTCGCAGCGGTTGAGCAGCTACCTGGGACTCCAGTTCTATCACTGCCAGAGTTTTACGGCTTGACGGCTGCTTATCTGCTTTCAATTAAAGTTTCAACCTTTTTTTTTTTTTGCTGTTAATATTTAAAGTCCTTTGCGTAAAGTTGTCAGAATTCTTTTGCCAGTATATAAAATGTTGTAGACAGGATAATGGCAGAGACAAGCAGAAGCCCTCGGAGGGACTGTCCACTTTTCGGCAGCTTTGGGATGTAACTTCCCGGTTTTGTTAATTTCTTGTGTATTTTTCATCAGGCCCCCTTATATTTACCACATTCCTCGTCTCTGGATCCATTAGGCATGACAGCTTATGGTTCCCATAGACGTTAGAGGGGGGTCATGTAAATGTCTTTTGGCAGCAACGTGTCCATGGGGGGAGGGGGGGGCCTCCTACCCTTGAAGGGGACGGTGGATCCACTTTATTACTCCTTAACCACTTGCCTACCGGGGGAAATGTTTAACTATTTTTACACACATGTTAAAATTTGCAATTTTGTGATAGAAATTGCTTTATATGTAGCGCAACCACCATCCCCCCCACCCCTGCAGGAGCCACAACCACCACCCCCCCCCCCACCCGGCACACTGATAGGTAGATTCACGTAGAGTGGCCTAACTTTAGGGCGGCCTAGCCTAGCCTTTTTAGGCTACACCGGCGTAAATTAGTTAGGTTGGTAGGCCCATATTCTGGCTAAATGTCCGCGCGCTGCGCGTAAGGCATTTACACTCCGCCGCCCCAACCTACAGGAGCAAGTGCTGTATTCCCCAAACACTTGCTCCGTAGTTTGGGGCGGCGGAGTGTAAATGCCCCGGCGTAGCCACGCGTATCTCCAAGGGGGCGGCTTCTATTCAAATTAAGCGCGCCCCCGATTCTAAGTAACTGTGCATGCGCCGGGCTTAAAAAAGCCCAGTGCGCACGCTCCAGTTCTCGGTGTAAAACGTCGTGTGCGTCATTGACGTAAAGTCGTATTCAAGAACGACTTACGGAAACGACGTAGCCGACGGAAAAACACGACGCGGACCCGACGCCATCCGTCACATGGCCTACGTGGGACTTGCGGAAACTTACTCCTCATATAGCAGGAGTAAGTTTCCGCTTACGCAAACGACGTTAGCGACGGGTACGCAACGCAAAATCGTTCGGGAATCGGCGTAGCAGGCTCATTTGCATAAGCAAATGAGTCCTTCACGTAAATGCCATCTAGCGGCAGGCGGCGTAATTACATTTAAGATCCGACAGTGTAAGTGACTTACACATGGCGGATCTTAAGTGTATCTATGCAAAAAAGATTCTAAGAATCAGTCGCATAGATACACGGGCCAAAAAAGGGAGATACGATGGAGTATCCTGAGATACTCCATCGTAACTTCTCTCAGAATATGGCCCGTAGTGATTTACAAACCACTTACCTGCTAATCTACGGCGGCATAGCCTAAAACGAGCGGGCGTAAGGGCGCCTAATTCAAATGACTTGAAGGGGGGCATGTTGTATGGAAATGAGGCTTGACCTCACGTTTTTTGACGTTTTTTGACACTGCGCATGCGCCGGGCGACTACATTTCCCAGTGCGCATTGCGGCTAAGTAGGCCGTACGGGCCTATTGATTTCGACGTGTACGTAAACGACGTAAATCCCGATTCGCGGACGACTTGCGCAAACGACGTAAAAAATTCGAACCTCGCGGCGGGAACGGCGGCCATACTTTAACATTGTTATTCCACCTCATAGGTGGAATAACTTTAGTCTGCCTATCCCTTACGGAAACTACGTAATGAGACGGTGTAGGCCTGGCGTACGTTCGTGAATCGGCGTACAAGCTCATTTACATAATCTACGCCGGCCGCAATGGAAGCGCCATCTAGCGGACAACAGAAACATTGCAAGCTAAGATAGAACGGCGCAAGCCGGCCTATCTTAGCTTTGTTTAAGTGTATCTCTGTTTGAGAATACTCTTAACCAAACGCCGGCGTAGATTCAGAGTTAGGTCGGCTTATCTACTGATAAGCCGGCCTAACTCTTTGTGTGAGTTTTCCACAGGCTTACTGAGACAGGAAAACGGTCCATGCAGCTTTTTTTTGTTTTATTTTTTATATTTAGGGGTTAATATCTTGGATGGGGATAAGGGTATTATGGGCTGCCTACTAGACTGGAGCAACCTCTCTTAGGGGACATTCAACTGTATTATGACTAAGGCCCTAGACCAGGGGTCTCAAACTCAAATTACCTGAGGGCCACAAGACAAGTTTTCATATGCCATGGGGGGCCGCATGCAAACTTTCGTAAAAAAATTTGGTCTTCATTCCACAAGCGGACACAATTTTGAAGCGTGACATGTTGGGTATGAATTTACTCGGCGTAACATCATCTTTCATAATATTAAAAAAAATGGGCATAACTTTACTGTTGTCTTATTTTTTAATTAAAAAAAGTGTAATTTTTTCCCAAAAAAGTGCGCTTGTAAGACTGCTGCGCAAATACGGCGTAACAGAAAGTATTGCAATGATCGCTATTTTATTCTCTAGGGTGTTAGGATAAAAAATATATATAATGTTTGGGGGTTCTAATTAGAGGGAAGAATATGGCAGTGAAAATAGTGTAAAATGACATTAGAATTGCTGTTTAACTTGTAATGCTTAACTTGTAATACCAACGGCCACCACCAGATGGCGCCAGCTCACATCTGGTGGTAATAACTTGTAATACCAACGGCTCACCACCAGATGGCACCAGCTCAAAAAAAAAAAAAATGTATTTTTTTTTTTTTTTTGCTCCCCTCACTTCCACCCTGCCTGAGGGCCATTTATAACTGGTCCGCGGGCCGCAAATGGCCCGCGGGCCGGTACTTTGAGACCACTGCCCTATAGGCTGAAACACGTCAACTGTTCTTATTTGCGTTTGTTCACTGTGGCTTGTTAATAAATACGATGATTTTTTTAAAGAGCAACGACCGGAGTACGGATCATCTTTTCCTCACATTCAACTATATACCAGTGCAGACCGTCCATTAGGGGGCGCCCGGGTGCCAGCCCCCTCTCTCCTCGCCACCCCAATAGATAGATTCATAGCATGAATCTATCCATGGCTGCCGCGGCCGCCCCCTATTCATGCGTTTAACCCCTTTCAGGGCACCGGCCACATGAATTACAGTGGCAGTTTTTTTTTTTCAAGCACCTGATTTGAGCCAGAGGCTCTAATAGGCTTCAACATAGGGTGGGCTCAGGTCGAAGAGGATGCGTCCGGAGCCCATCCAGTTGTGTTGCAACAGCAAATGAATATTCGCTGTTGCAACACTGATCCTCCTCCCGGGGGCCAATCGGGAAGTGGGTTTGATACCCATCACCCGATTGGCTGAATAGACAGGTGATCCCATTGGACGCCTAGGAGGAGGGGAGGAGATGCACAGCTTAAGCGAGGAGAAGAAGAGCCACCCGGTCCCTGCCAATGCCTGGGATGTTTGATCCCCGCAGCCGCTCCTCGGATGCCCGATCCCCGCCGCCGCTCCTCGAAAGCTCACTGATGCCCGCCACCTAGATGGAGTAAGTGTCAGTGGACCGACTGGCGGACATTGGGGGGGAGGTGGTTTGAGTTTCTGCGGGGGGGATTTTGTTTTTTTGCCACCCCCCCAAACAAAAAAACACCAGCCGCCACTGCTGTATACACTCCCCCTCCTCCAGCACATCACTTGCTTGTAGAAACACTCAGACCCAGCTGGAAGAGTGTTAGGGGGATCTGACAGGACACTTGGCCAGAGCCAGCGAAAGCCTCTTATAGGCAGGGACCATGGGCCCTTTTGGTGTGTAGAAAAAGTCCCAGTGTCCAGCTACCTTCCTGTGGCTACTGATCCCAGCACCACCACTTCAGGCACTGCCAGCCCACCTGGCTGCAGCTGCCCCTTTCACTAACCCTCCTGGCTAATCTTCCACAGTCCTCCCAGACTGACTCTCCATCCATCCCAGATTGCCACTCATCAGTCCCCTTAGACTGCTTACTCTCCAGCCACCTGGCAGCTGTCTTCTCCCTGGAGATCACCTGGACGTGCTATCTGGCTGCCGCTGTCCTCACTCTTGCTCCCGTGTGCATCTGGTTAGGACTCTTCCGTGTGTCTTGAGAGGATTTCAACACCCAATACCGAGGCCTGAGGTCACCCCATCAGACTAGGGGGCTACCCTCAAGGACCTCTGACAGCTTCCTCACTCACCAGTTTCCACCCAAACTCGACACTGCCCTTGCTGTGCTGACTCAGGGGATTGGCTGGGGCCCTCATCAATATTCCAGGAGACTCCTCCTAACCTTCCTCCCGATCTTCTGGACGTTTCTCCAAAGTTACAGCAAGTAGGGGAAGGTACCAGAGGTTCTGCCTGATGAGTCGCCCAGCCTCCCTGGATCACTCACCCCGACCCAGTTTCAAAAGACAGGTTTGGCTGCCAGCCTACACTGCAAAAACCTATGTACATTTCTAATCTAGCATGTCTTCAGAAGGGGGGGGGGCATGTCTTCAGAAGTCTGACCAATGGAGTACAGGCAGGCTGTGCAGGGGGGCATGTCTTCAGAAGTCTGACCAATGGAGTACAGGCAGGCTGTGCAGAGGGGCATGTCTTCAGATGTCTGACCAATGGAGTACAGGCAGGCTGTGCAGAGGGGCATGTCTTCAGAAGTCTGACCAATGGAGTACAGGCAGGCCTTGCAGGGGGGCATGTCTTCAGATGTCTGACCAATGGAGTACAGGCAGGCTGTGCAGAGGGGCATGTCTTCAGATGTCTGACCAATGGAGTACAGGCAGGCTGTGCAGGGGGGCATGTCTTCAGAAGTCTGACCAATGGAGTACAGGCAGGCTGTGCAGGGGGGTATGTCTTCAGAAGTCTGACCAATGGAGTACAGGCAGGCTGTGCAGGGGAGCATGTCTTCAGAAGTCTGACCAATGGAGTACAGAAAGGCTGTGCAGGGGAGCATGTCTTCAGAAGTCTGACCAATGGAGTACAGGCAGGCTGTGCAGGGGAGCATGTCTTCAGAAGTCTGACCAATGGAGTACAGGCAGGCTGTGCAGGGGGGGCATGTCTTGAGAAGTCTGACCAATGGAGTACAGGCAGGCTGTGCAGGGGAGGGCATGTCTTCAGAAGTCTAACCAATGGAGTACAGGCAGGCTGTACAGGGGGGCATGTCTTCAGGAGTCTGACCAATGGAGTACAGGCAGGCTGTGCATGGGGGCATGTCTTCAGATGTCTGACCAATGGAGTACAGGCAGGCTGTGCATGGGGGCATGTCTTCAGAAGTCTGACCAATGGAGTACAGGCAGGCTGTGCAGGGGGGCATGTCTTGAGAAGTCTGACCAATGGAGTACAGGCAGGCTGTGCAGGGGGGGCATGTCTTGAGAAGTCTGACCAATGGAGTACAGGCAGGCTGTGCCGGGGGGCATGTCTTGAGAAGTCTGTCCAATGGAGTACAGGCAGGCTGTGCCGGGGGGCATGTCTTGAGAAGTCTGACCAATGGAGTACAGGCAGGCTGTACAGGGGGGCATGTCTTCAGAAGTCTGACCAATGGAGTACAGGCAGGCTGTGCAGGGGGGGCATGTCTTGAGAAGTCTGACCAATGGAGTACAGGCAGGCTGTGCCGGGGGGCATGTCTTCTGGAGTCTGACCAATGGAGTACAGGCAGGCTGTGCCGGGGGGCATGTCTTGAGAAGTCTGACCAATGGAGTACAGGCAGGCTGTGCCGGGGGGCATGTCTTCAGAAGTCTGACCAATGGAGTACAGGCAGGCTGTGCAGGGGGGCATGTCTTCAGAAGTCTGACCAATGGAGTACAGGCAGGCTGTGCAGGGGGGGCATGTCTTGAGAAGTCTGACCAATGGAGTACAGGCAGGCTGTGCCGGGGGGCATGTCTTCTGGAGTCTGACCAATGGAGTACAGGCAGGCTGTGCCGGGGGGCATGTCTTGAGAAGTCTGACCAATGGAGTACAGGCAGGCTGTGCAGGGGGGCATGTCTTCAGATGTCTGACCAATGGAGTACAGGCAGGCTGTGCCGGGGGGCATGTCTTGAGAAGTCTGACCAATGGAGTACAGGCAGGCTGTACAGGGGGGCATGTCTTCAGAAGTCTGACCAATGGAGTACAGGCAGGCTGTGCAGGGGGGGCATGTCTTGAGAAGTCTGACCAATGGAGTACAGGCAGGCTGTGCAGGGGAGGGCATGCCTTCAGAAGTCTAACCAATGGAGTACAGGCAGGCTGTACAGGGGGGCATGTCTTCAGGAGTCTGACCAATGGAGTACAGGCAGGCTGTGCATGGGGGCATGTCTTCAGAAGTCTGACCAATGGAGTACAGGCAGGCTGTGCAGGGGGGGCATGTCTTCAGAAGTCTGACCAATGGAGTACAGGCAGGCTGTGCAGGGGGGGCATGTCTTCACATGTCTGACCAATGGAGTACAGGCAGGCTGCCGGGGGGCATGTCTTCAGAAGTCTGACCAATGGAGTACAGGCAGGCTGTGCAGGGGGGGCAGGTCAGAAGAAGTCTGACCAATGGAGTACAGGCAGGCTGTGCAGGGGGGGCAGGTCAGAAGAAGTCCACACTTGGTTGAATATTTGTGGGAGTGGTTAAGCCCGTCTCTGGATATTACGCGGGGTCTACTATATAAAATAACAGAGCCCAGGGGTGTAATTAGACACAATATTTCCTTGTACATTTTCTATAAAACATTCGGAACACTTTAAAACGTTTGATTAGTTCTTATATTGTTTTCGGAATGATAATGTGTTGCATTTGCAACCAATTTGCGGCGTGCGGCGTCCGCCATGCTCTTGGGATGGCGGCTTATCTGCAAATAGGCACAAGGACGCACTATTGTTATCTTCCCGGTGCAGTCGCACAATTCTCTCCGCAAAGCGCAGAAAACGATCCTTCTAATTTAATAGACTATTTACTTGATTGCATTTTATCCTTTTGTGTCTCATGCAAAGTAAACTTCTTCATTAACAAGCAGCAAGAAGTAGACGTTTGATGATTAAAATGTAACAAGCCCAGCAACCCCCTCAGAGGCATGTAAGCGCCCCCCAGTGGCAGGGCAGAAATGGGGGGAATTGAGAGACATTGGGCGCCAGTCACTTTATTGTCTTATTAAAGGAGTTTATTGCTCCAAACTTACAGGGAGAAGGGTGATGGAAACCAAAAAACAACACTTTGGCCCCTATTACTTTGAGAGGTCTGATTGGAACCGTCTCCCCAAGTCTGCTACAGTCTACGCCAGTCATCTACAAGTCTCTGACAGTCCGCTACAGTCTCTGTTAGTCCACTACACTCCACTTTTCTAAAAGTTGCTACTAGTCAGCTACAGTCTTTACCAGTCCTCCATAGTCTCTAAAGGCAGTCTACAGTCTTTACCAGGCTGCAACGGATTCAACCAGTTTGCTACAGTGTCTACAAGTCTGCTACATTTTTTTTATCGGTCCGCTTTAGTCTCCACCAGTCCGCTATCAAAATCAAGCCACTGTGCCCATCAAACGCTGCCACTGTGCCATTAAAAGCAGCCACTGTGCCCATAAATTGCCATCACTGTGCCATCAAACGCAGCTGCTGTACCCATCAATTGCTGCCAGTGTGCCCATCAATTGCTGCCAGTGTGCCCATCAATTGCCGCTACTGTGCCCATCAATTGCTGCCAGTGTGCCCATCAAATGCAGCCACTGTACCCATCAAAAGCAGCCACTGTGCCCATCAAACGCAGCCACTGTGCCCATCAATTGCCGCCACTGTGCCCATCAAGCGCAGCCACTGTGCCATCAAACGCAGCCACTGTGCCCATCAAACACAGCCACTGTGCCCAGTAAATGCAGCCACTGTACCCATAAATTGCTGCCACTGTGCCATCAAACGCAGCTGCTGTACCTATCAATTGCTGCCAGTGTCCAATCAATTGCCGCTACTGTGCCCATCAATTGCTGCCACCCACTGTTCACCTATGGCTCTAATCAGGTGCTTCCAAAAAAACACCCCCACCGCTGTAATTCAGGTGCCCGAAAAGGGGCCGGACACCTGAATAGGGGGTGTCAGTGGTGACCGTAGATAGATTTATGCAATGCATGAATCTCTCTATGGTGATCGCGCGGTGCCAGGAGAGAGGGGGCAGCCCATGCGCCCCTTATGGACGCACCGCCACTGCTCCAAGTGGTACCACTTACCCGTGAATCGGGGCAATGTCTATTAGCGGGGATGAACGGATGTGTGTCTGGGGCGCGTCACATTTATCATACTGGCTTCTTTTTGTATGATACACACAGGGCCAGATTCTCGTAGACTGGCGTAAAACAGCAGCGGCTTAACGTATCTCATTTACGTTACGCGGCTGCAAGTTTTACGGGCAAGTGCTTGATTCACAAAGCACTTGCCTGTAAAGTTGCGGCGGCGTAGCGTAAATTCTCCGGCGCAAGCCCGCCTAATTCAAATGATCCAGGTAGGGGGCGTGGATCATTTAAATTAGGCGCGTTCCCGCGCCGATCGTACCTAAAATTTCCCGACGTGCATTGCGCTAAATGACGTCGCATGGACGTCATTGGTTTCGACGTTAACGTAAATGGCGTCCAGCGCCATTCACGGAAGACTTACGCAAGCGACGTACTTTTTTAAATTTCAACGCGGGAACGACGGCCATACTTAACGTTGGTTGCCCCTCATATAGCAGGGACAACTTTACGCGTCGCAAAAGCTACGAAAACGTCGTAAATTCTCTGCGTCGACCGCGCGTACGTTCGGGAATCTCGCGTAAATACCTAATTTGCATAGACGACAGGGAAAACGACGTCGGCGACACCTAGCGGCGGGAAAAAAATGCATCTAAGATCCGACAGCGTAAGAGCCTTACGCCTGTCAGATCTAAGGGATATCTATGCGTAACTGATTCTAAGAATCAGTCGCATAGATACGCCGGGCCAGATTAGGACTTACGACGGCGCAAATGGCGTTGCGCCGTCGTAAGCCTTTTAAGAATCTCGCCCACAATCTTCTTCAATTGCCAAATCCCCATCTGTTCCCGTCTCATGACTTCTGCCTCCGATGGGGCCACACGGGCCCCTCACTTTGCTGCATTGGTAGATCACGTCAAGCCGCCCGTCTCTTCCCGACCACATGGCGCTTCTCACAACGAACAGCGTTTTTATGAAGTAATCTACATTTCAACGTCGATTATTACGGCAGATCCAAAATTACAGTAATAACAGCGGAGAGGGGAAGCTGTAGCTATAAAAACAGATGGTATTTTTAGAGTGATGAGAGTAAATATGTACCAGTAAATCTTCTAAAACACTGCTGACTTACAATTCCGTTTTCTTTTTTTTGCAAGCAGCGGTATAAAGCTGACTCCAGGCAGATATAAAAAAAAACACGCAATTCAATCCGGTTAAGTGTTCAGCAGAAATCATTAACACCAGTGTAAGTACCTGAGTTACGTCCTTATTTTAGCCCCCGGTGATCCTCTGTACAAAACCCGGACTAGGAGGGGAAGAGTCAGCGCCAGAGATGTAACTAGAACCTTCAGGGCCCCGGTGCAAGAAACCATGAAGGGCCCCGCTTGGTCAGGGTCCTTTATTACGCTCCCGCTGAGGGACCCTTTAACGCAGTGGTTCTCAACCGTTTCCCAAGTTGTGGGGACCCCTAACAGTGAAAATTTTCGTAGCGTGGGTTATCAGCACCCAAGGCAAGACAAGTAATTTGCTCCCCTAATCCTTACATTTGTGAAGTATTAAAACCCCTTATGGTACATTTTAGGATGTACCACCCTTTCTTTGTTCTCCTTTCTTTCCCTTTTATCTCTCTATCCTAATTTATTCTTCATTTTTTCCCCCCATCCCTCAATCTAGCAGCCTTTCTTGCTCTTTCTCTTAATCTTTCTCTCCCTTTTTATTTGTTGTTCCCCCTTATTTCCTTTCCTTTCCATGTATTCTCTATTTGTATTCCTTCCCCTGGTGGGAGAGTTGGGATGAGTGGCAGTGGGTGTGGGAGAGTTGGGATGAGTGGCAGTGCTGGTGGGAGAGCTGGGATGAGTGGCAGTGCTGGTGGGAGAGTTGGGATGAGTGGCAGTGCTGGTGGGAGAGTTGGGATGAGTGGCAGTGCTGGTGGGAGAGTTGGGATGAGTGGCAGTGCTGGTGGGAGAGTTGGGATGAGTGGCAGTGCTGGTGGGAGAGTTGGGATGAGTGGCAGTGCTGGTTGGAGAGTTGGGATGAGTGGCAGTGCTGGTGGGAGAGTTGGGATGAGTGGCAGTGCTGGTGGGAGAGTTGGGATGAGTGGCAGTGCTGGTGGGAGAGTTGGGATGAGTGGCAGTGCTGGTGGGAGAGTTGGGATGAGTGGCAGTGCTGGTGGGAGAGTTGGGATGAGTGGCAGTGCTGGTGGGAGAGTTAGGATGAGTGGCAGTGCTGGTGGGAGAGTTAGGATGAGTGGCAGTGCTGGTTGGAGAGTTGGGATGAGTGGCAGTGGGGGTGGGAGAGTTGGGATGAGTGGCAGTGCTGGTGGGAGAGTTGGGATGAGTGGCAGTGATGGTGGGAGAGTTGGGATGAGTGGCAGTGCTGGTGGGAGAGTTGGGATGAGTGGCAGTGCTGGTGGGAGAGTTGGGATGAGTGGCAGTGGGGGTGGGAGAGTTGGGATGAGTGGCAGTGCTGGTGGGAGAGTTGGGATGAGTGGCAGTGCTGTTGGGAGAGTTGGGATGAGTGGCAGTGCTGGTGGGAGAGTTGGGATGAGTGGCAGTGGGGGTGGGAGAGTTGGGATGAGTGGCAGTGGGTGTGGGAGAGCTGTGATGAGTGGCAGTGCTGGTGGGAGAGTTGGGATGAGTGGCAGTGCTGTTGGGAGAGTTGGGATGAGTGGCAGTGCTGGTGGGAGAGTTGGGATGAGTGGCAGTGCTGGTGGGAGAGTTGGGATGAGTGGCAGTGCTGGTGGGAGAGTTGGGATGAGTGGCAGTGCTGGTGGGAGAGTTGGGATGAGTGGCAGTGGGGGTGGGAGAGTTGGGATGAGTGGCAATGCTGGTGGGAGAGTTGGGATGAGTGGCAGTGCTGGTGGGAGAGTTGGGATGAGTGGCAATGCTGGTGGGAGAGTTGGGATGAGTGGCAGTGCTGGTGGGAGAGTTGGGATGAGTGGCAGTGCTGGTAGGAGAGTTGGGATGAGTGGCAGTGCTGGTGGGAGAGTTGGGATGAGTGGCAGTGCTGGTGGGAGAGTTGGGATGAGTGGCAGTGGGGGTGGGAGAGTTGGGATGAGTGGCAATGCTGGTGGGAGAGTTGGGATGAGTGGCAGTGCTGGTGGGAGAGTTGGGATGACTGGCAGTCAGGGGCGGACTGACCATTGAGGCACTCAGGCACTGCCCGGGGGCCCCATGCCACTAGGGGGCCCCATCCGGGTTGCCAGGCTCAGTAAAACCAGGGACAGTATGTAAAAATCTGTGTTTTTTTTAGATCTGTCCCTGATATGTCCGAAAATGACATGCTTTTAATGTGAATATCCCAAGATTTTAGCTGCCCGCCTCTGCACTACCTCCTGGCGTGGTGGCCATCTGTAAGCCAGAGGGGCCCCATAATCTTCTATTGCCCGGGGGCCCCATGAGTTGTCAGTCCGCCCCTGCTGGCAGTGCTGGTGGGAGAGTTCTGATCAGCCAACATAGGTGCTCTTGATGAAGGTCATTTGCTGATCTGAGAACTGTAGTGGGGACTTTTAATGGGATCTATAATCACAGGTAGTGTAAGGCTGGGTTCACACTACGGTTTTCCCGTCCGTCAGCCGCATACGATTTCAGTATTGAAAACGTACGGGCACGGACGGGAAAACGTATAGATAGAGAATGCATTGCAAATCGTATGCACTCAGATGCATCCGGGTGCGTACGATTTGCTGGCAAAACGTTTTTTAAACGTACGCAAAACCGTGTTCAACCACGGTTTTGCGGTCGTTTTTAAAACAGTATGGCAACCGCATACGTTTTCCTTTAACATGAATGTCAATGGAAAACGTACATATGTGCGGTTCCATACGTTCCCGTCCGTTTCAGCCGCATACGGTTTTACATATAAATCGTATGCGGCTGACGGACGGGAAAACCGTAGTGTGAACCCAGCCTTCCTCACTATGTCTCACACTTCACATTCCTCACCAGTCAGCTGACCTAGAGTCTCTGCCCCCCCCAGCCATGTTGTAAACTGAATGGGCGGCTGCAAAGAGGCTGAGTGGGTGGCTGTGGGCTCCAGGGACAGCCCTGCCGGGTGGCTGCAAAAGAGGTGCAGGCTTCAGGAACAGCCCAGGATTTGGTGACCCCTGGCAAATCATCATTTGACCCCTAAGGGGGTCCCGGCCCCCAGGTTGAGAACCACTGCTTTAACGCGTTCTGCAGTGGGCCCCCTTTCTGCCATCTTAGGGCTCCCCCCACGTTGGCAGAACATCAGGGCTGATAGTAGAAGTCTCTGTTATGCTAGTAAAACAACAGAATAACCTTCAGCACCACAATCAAACAGGCATTGCCTACACTAACAATGTGGCATTTGCAAGAGGGTGGGTGCCTGACCGGTCGAGTGGCGACACATATGTGGCACTTGAAAGAGCTTTAGAGGTCCTATGCCATGGGTACTCAACCTGCGGCCCTCCACCTGTTGCAGAACGACAAGTCCCATCATGCCTCTGCCTTTGGGAGTCATGCTTGTAACTGTCAGCCTTGCAATGCCTCATGGGACTTGTCGTTTCGCAAGAGCTGGAGGGCCACGGGTTGAGAACCCATGTCCTATGCAGTTTTTCCAGAGACCGGTGAATAGCAGAGCATAACAGCAACGTCCCTAATCGCTCTCTTCTCACACAGGAACCTTTCCCTAAGGCTCTTTCCCTGTCCCTGGCAAGTGTGGTTCCTCTCCCTACTCTAGCCATTTGCAAATACAAACCAAATCCAGCAGAGAACTGATAATTATTAACACTGCCCATACTAAAGATGGCCACCAAAGGTCCCCCAGTGTTGCAGTGTCCTATCAGACCACTGACACCCTGGTGAAACCTATTGGGCCTGCAGAGGAACAATGTTCCTCCCAGCCTCCACTTCAGCTGTATAGCAGCAAGCAACACAGCACCACCTGCAGAATGGAGGATAAACTGCACCTGCCTACAGCTACTTCTATGATGCCTCTGCCCAAGGATCACCTTTCCCTTAACCTTAAAAGAGAAGTTCAGAATTAAAAAGAAAAACAAATATACTCACCTAGCTGGATGCAGCATCAATCTGATGCTGCATCTGTCTCCCACCAGCTCTGAAAGTGAGAACGGAGTGATCAAACACCATTGATCCCTCATTTCTCCCCCTCCACTCTGAGCAGAGAGGCAGGACTTTAGCTCAGGCTCTCAGAAGATTGCTGAGAGGCTGAGTCAGGTGCCAGTCCAGGCTCCTGGGCAGATTCCAACTACATGGTCAGGATCTATCCTGAGCCTGGACCGCCTAAGTGACGTCAGCCGACATCGGGCTAAAGCTAAAATGGGTAACAGGAGTGCAAAATGAACTGCACTCCTGTGATCCATAGGAGAAGCGTGGGCCAAAAAAGCTTTGGCCTTATTTCTCCTTTAAGATGATCCTTGGGCAGGAACATCATGGAAGACCCTGCACAATGATCACATTTTTTCCTCACCCTAACCTTAAGTTGATCCTTGGGCAGGGATATCATGGAAGACCCTGCCCAAGGATCACCTTTTCCATAACCTGTCCGTAACCTTAAGATTATCCTTAGGCAGGGACATCATGGAAGACCCTGCCCAAGGATTACCTTTCTCCTAACATTAAAATAATCCTTGGCCAGGGACATCATGGAAAACCATGCCCAAGGATCACCTTTACCCTAACTATAGCCTTAAGATGATGCTTGGGTAAGGACATCATGGAAAACCCTACCCAAGGATCATCTCTCTCTTAACCCTAACTGTAAGATCATCCTTGGGCAGGGTCATCATGGAAGACCCCGCCCAATGATCACCTTTCTCCTAACCTAAAGATGATCCTTGGCCAGGGACATCATAGAAAATCGTGCCCAAGGATCACGTTTCCCCTAACTATAACCTTCAGATGATGCTTGGGCACGGATAAAATGGATGACCCTACCCAAGGATCATCTTCCTCCTAAACCTCACCTTAAGATGATCAATTGGCAGGAACATCATGGAAGTAGCTCTAGCACTGATGGTTAAATAAAGAACATTTAGAAGGAAGAGATATTTGGAATGTGGCTCCTGTTCATCTATTGGGGTCCCCAAACTTTTTAAACAAAGAGCCAGTCTACTGTCCTTCAGACTGTGGTCACTGAGAGTAAAAAAAGAATTCTGGTGTCATTGGGAGTAAACAATGTTTTATCATTGGGAGGAATAATAACCCATCATTGGTGTCATTGAGAGGAATGGTGTCCCTTCAGTGTCAGTTGGAGAAAGAATACCTCATCATTAGTGTCAGAGGAAGTAATAGTGCCCCGAGGGCCAGATTAAAGCAAGCTAAGTGCCGCATCCGGTCCCTGGACCGCAGTTTGGAGACCACTGATCAATGCTTTTCTTCAAAGGGTAAATTTATTGATGTTTCATAGAATACAACAAACAACGATATCTATTCTCCAGAAAGTATTTGGTCACATAACAGATATAAACATTCGTTCAATCACATATAGAACTTTTCAATATACATCAATTCAAACATTCTCTACTTCTATGAAAAGACTAATCTAGGTACATTAGGTTTGCAAGTGCAGGTATCTTATCTTAAGCATAACATTCAGAACTTTGCTAAAGAATACCTACTATAGGGCCCAACCCCAATGTTCAGTTTGGTGTTCACCATGCTTGTACGGAATCACTCTGTATAGCCTTCAACAGTAGGTTCCAAATGCTATCTATAGATATTTAAATCTCAATGTCACCAAAGACCGAAGTGATCCAGCCGGAACATACCGGTAACTTCTCCAATTTTTTGGGGGCATCCTCTAGAACACACGTGGCAAACACAAAGTCCGCGGGCCAAATCCGGCCCGCCAGGCCTTGTCATGTGGCCCACGCAGCGGCACACCAGCCTCCACCTCTTGTTCTCACAGCCACTTTCTGCTGTCACAAACAGATTTCATTGGCAACCGGAGTAAACACTTCCTCCGCTCTCCTCCTCAGTCTCCCCAGTGGCACTGGCTATGTGTGTAGCTGAGCACATTCGCTGTCGATCCGGCATAGCCTGTCATTGGCAGAGGTACCCGACGGCTCTGGCGACTGAGTGTTCCAATCTGCATCCAGTGGCTGCATCTTGAGGGAGGGGTTTTAACCACTTCCCCACCACGCCATAGACAAAAGACGTCTACAGCGCGGTGGAGTTATTCTGGGAGGACGTCCCAGGGACGTCCTCCCAGAATCCTTCACTCGCGCGCCCCCTGGGGCACGCTCCCGGAATCATCTGTGAGCGCCGGGTCTAGAAGACCCGGCACATCACAGATCGCGGTAAATTGCCGCTGATAGCGGCCGTTTACCACGTGATCGCTCCGTCAAATGACGGAGCAATCACTTGTAAACAAAACGGCATCTTGTCATGACGCCGGTTCCTCCCTCCCCTCTCTGTACCAAACGGTACAGTGTGTGAGAGGAGAGGGGGGAGAGCGGAAGCAGCAGCAGCTGCTGTGGGCTGGATCTGTGACAAATGCAGTCACAGATCCAGCCATCCCTCCCTGCGCAATACGCTGCAATACCCCCAATACTCTGCAATACCCCCCATACTCTGCAATGCCCCCATACTCTGCAATACCCCCCATACTCTGCAATACCCCCAATACTCTGCAATACCCCCATACACTGCAATAACCCCCCCATACTCTGCAATACCCACCATACTCTGCAATACCCCCCATACTCTGCAATACCCCCCATACTCTGCAATACCCCCATACTCTGCAATAACCCCCCCATACTCTGCAATAACCCCCCCATACTCTGCAATAACCCCCCCATACTCTGCAATACCCCCCATACTCTGCAATACCCCCCATACTCTGCAATACCCCCCATACTCTGCAATACCCCCCATACTCTGCAATACCCCCTATACTCTGCAATACCCCCCATACTCTGCAATACCCCCCATACTCTGCAATAACCCCCCCATACTCTGCAATACCCCCAATACTCTGCAATACCCCCCATACTCTGCAATACCCCCCATACTCTGCAATACCCCCAATACTCTGCAATACCCCCATACTCTGCAATACCCCCAATACTCTGCAATACCCCCAATACTCCGCAATACCTGCTAATATGACAGAAACTAGATTTTTTTTTTATTTTTTTTTACAGAATTTTCAGTGTTTTTTCTTTTATAGCGCAAAAAATAAAAAACCCAGAGGTGATCAAATACCACCAAAAGAAAGCTCTATTTGTGTGAAAAAAAGGACAAAAATTTCAGATGGGCACAATGTTGTATGACTGAGTTATTGTCATTCAAATTGTGAGAGCACCGAAAGCTGAAAATTGGTCTGGTGAGGAAGGGGGTTTAAGTGCCCAGTGGTCAAGAGGTTAAGGACTTGTAGTGTGGCTTACACCAGGAAGGAGAGAGTACAGATGTGAGGTTTGCTTTGGGAGGTGGGGGGACTGTGGAGGTGTGTAGGAAGATGTGTTTAGGGGTGGGGGATGGGGGGCACAGTGCTGGGTGCAGGGGTCAGAACCTAGGAGGAGGGGTGGAAGTGAGATGTTGCACATTGGGCACAGCGCACCCCTAAGCTCTGCCTTCTGTACCTAGCGTGCCCCTGAATCCCTGCCCTCTGTACGTAGCATGCCGCTAAATTCCTGCCCTCTGTAAGTCGAATGCCACTGAATCCCTGCCCTCTGTACGTAGCGCACCCCTGAATCCCTGCCCTCTGTACATAGCGTGCCCCTGAATCCCTGCCCTCTGTACGTAGAGCACCCCTGAATCCCTGCCCTCTGTACGTAGCATGCCGCTGAATCCCTGCCCTCTGTACGTAGCGCACCCCTGAATCCCTGCCCACTGTACGTAACGTGCCCCTGAATCCCTGCACTCTGTATGTAGCGCACCCCTGAATCCCTGCATGCTGTTCTTAGCGTACCCCTGAATTCCTGCACTCTGTACATAGCGCACCCCTGAGTCCCTGCACGCTGTACTTAGCGTACCCCTGAATCCCTGCACTCTACATAACACACCCCTGAATTCCTGCACTCTACATAGCACACCCCTGAATTCCTGCACTCTGTACGTAGCGCACTGCTGAACCCTGCCCTCTGTACGTAGCATAATCCTGACGTAATCCTGAACTCTGTATGTAGTACGACCCAGATACAACTAGTCCTTTGAGGGCAACCACACTGCTGATGTGGCCCTCAACAAAATTGAGTTTGACACCCCTGCTCTAGAAGTATAGGTAAGCTTGAACAGTGGTAGTACTCTATTTATTAAGTCCACCCAATTTTGGACAGAAGGAATGATAGGGTTTTTCCATTTGAGTGCTAGAGCCTTCTTGGCATAAAAGAACAATATATTTTATAGGGTCTTTTGTATTACTAGATATTTCCTCCCCTTCAAAGCCCCCAAGGAGGCACCTTGCTTGGGAGTAAATGTTTGGGATGGCCAACCCTTCCTCCAGGAACACAAGGATTGCCTTCCAGAATTGGGCTACAAGAGGACCCAGCCATACCATGTGATTGTAGTTCCCCTCCTCTGTGTGACATCGATTACATTCCGGGGAGTCTGCTCTACCCAGCTTAAACAAACAAGCCGGGGTTTAGTCAATTCTATGTTAGAAGTTAAATTGTGTTACTTTGTCCCTAGCAGAGATAACCAACCGAGGGCAATAGAGCCCCAACCACCTCGGGCCTCAATTCATCAGTCAAGGTTGGGATGTCAGAGGCCCACGTCTCACCATTTGCTTTTTCTTTGCCATAATTATTGCCCCGACCAGTGATTATTATATTTGCCATGGTCCCTAAGGTGTTCCCTTTGCTGCCAGCGGCGTTTTGTTTTTGGTTTGGGAGCTGAAAAATGTTTTCACACATCTCCCGCCCCTTAGTATGGGTGGGGCCACCTGCATATTGGCCACATGTTACTACACCCATCGGGTGACGTCCACGCTGTGACATCATCCCGTTTGGGTGTCGTGTGTCATGCAGGATGGCCGTGGGGTGTATGCGCATGCGCACCCCCACTTGGCAGCTGACGCCTCGGCGCCAGTGTGCCTTGCCATCCCTACATGGCGTTGGGGGTGGAGCTCGCCGGACCCTTCCGAGGATACAAAATAGAGGGTGGTTATGGCTCCGATTCCCTCATTCCTTGTTTTTCACTCCACTTGGGACAGCTGATTCCGCTGTCGGCAGCCATTATTCTTCACAGGTACACTTATCTCTTATACTCCAGCACTTTCATGGCTGACATTGGGTCTCTCTTATACATATATCTTAGCTCTCCTCAGATGGACTCCCCACTGAACAGCTTCCTCTCACTGGGAACACGCTTGGGATCTTCTCAGGATTGGGGACCCAGCCGATTACTGGGGCCCCGCCACAGCTTTAAATGTTCCGGGCCAACGTGGTCCCGGAACCAGGAACGCCGCATGGCACGTTCACCCTGGCCTTGAAAGCCATTTCACCGGGCACCATGATGCAGTCACCCTAAAGGTGGGTGCCGTACTCGTAGAAGGACCCAGACCAATGGCGTCTGTCCCATAAATACCCTCCCCCAGCATGCACAGCGAGGAGAAACCCTCCTGATAGGCTACTGGGGAAAAGCACCCAAACCTCGACTCCACTGCTGCCACCCATCATCCTGGGGTGGGAACAGCACCCTAGTAACAATGGAATGAGCCCACAGCACAGCCAAGCTGAGACAGAGACCCAATTTGAACAGCTTAACTGGATTAGAGCCGACTAGCTCTCTGATCCCCCCTCTAAATTTACGAAGCACCAGTACTTGGAAGTAACCAGGCGCTACACATGTGTGATACATGCATGCACCCCTGAGGAAGCCAGCTACGTCTCACGAAATGCGTCGGGTTACTTTGATGCCTGCGCCTACTGTATGATATCTACATGTACCAATGTTACTTTTATTATGTGCAATATTTTATTGGCTATGCTACTGTCTACCAACATGCATGTGTGTACATTACCGTATTTATCGGCATATACCGCACGCCGTCGTATAGCGCGCACCCCAAGCTGAGGAGGGAAGTTTAGGGAAAACTTACATTTTGGATGTCTTGCCCGGCGTCCATCGGCAGCCTTGCGCGGGGTCCATCGGCAGCCTTGTCCGGCGTCCCTCTGCGGCCTTGCGCGGGTCCTTCCAGCCTTGCGCGGGGTCGTCTGCTGTCTTGCCCGGTGTCCGTCTGCGGCCTTGTGCGGGTCCTTCCAGCCTTGCGCAGGGTCCGTCTGCTGTCTTGCCCAGCGTCCATCGGCAGCCTTGTCCGGCGTCCCTTTGTGGCCTTGCGCGGGTCCCTTCAGCCTTGCGCGGGGTCGTCTGCTGTCTTGCCCGGCGTCCGTCTGAGGCCTTGCGCGGGTCCTTCCAGCCTTGCGCGGGGTCCGTCTGCTGTCTTGCCCGGCGTCCATCGGCAGCCTTGTCTGGCGTCCGTCTGCGGCCTTGTGGGTGTCCGTCGAGCCTTGTGGGTGTCCGTCGAGGGGTTGCAGTGGCGTGTGTTCGAATTTGGCGCGCTGTGCAGAGCCGGATTTCCTGTGCACTCGGCTCCTCTCACGTGGCTGCGGGCGGGGCCTAGCCGAGCCTAGCCGAGTGTGCAGTACACTCGGCTCGGAGATGTCGAAGACAATGTCGGAGACAGTGGGGATCGGCGTATATCGCGCACCCACGATTTTCGCCTGATTTTAAGGGGTAAAAAAGTGCGCGGTATACGCCGATAAATACGGTACTTCTTGAATAAATGGTTTTAATGTATTTACTGCTGTTATTTTGGCCTACTGTGACCACCTCACTCAAAGTCCCAGGCCGACCCTCTGGGCCAGATTCAGAGAAGAGATACGCCGTGGTATCTCTGAGATACGATTGTCGTATCTATGCGACTGATTCATAGAATCAGGTTACGCATAGATAGCCCTAAGATCCGACAGGTGTAACTTGTGTTACACCGTCGGATCTTAGGCTGCAATTCTAGGCTGGCCGCTAGGTGGCGAGGCGTAGAATATGCAAATGACTAGTTACGGCGATTCACGAACGTCCGCGATGCCCGTCGATCTAAATTTACGTTGTTTCCGTAGCGATACGCGTCGTAAAGTTAAGGTTGCTTCCTAGGTGGTCTACCAATGTTAAGTATGGCCATCGTTCCCGCTTCGAAATTTTAAATGTCACGTCGTTTGCGTAAGTCGTTCCGTGAATGGCACTGGACGCCATTTACGTTAACGTCAAACCAATGACGTCCTTGCGACGTCATTTAGCGCAATGCACGTCGGGTAATTTGACGGACGGAGCATGCGCAGTACGCTCGGCGCGGGAACGCGCCTGATTTAAATGGTGCCCGCCCCATTTGAATTAGGTGGGCTTGCGCCGAGCGGATTTACGTTACACAGGTTTACAGCAAGTTTACAGGTAAGAGCTTTGTGAATCAGGCACTTACGCTGTAAACCTGCGGCGGTGTAACGTAAATGGGATACGTTACGCCGCCGCTGCGCAACGTAATTCTTTCTGAATACGACCCTCTGTGTATTTGCTATCTAGATATCATTTTAGTAGGGTCGTCCTCCAACATACGTTTCTCAAATTTTGAGGATCGTCGCAAGCGACACCTCTATCAATACTTTTCAGGTGATATTGTTACGCCGCGTCCTTATAAAACCTTCACAGCAACGGACGAAGAATTTTGAAAACGAGTTTGTAGCCACAACAGCCAGACAACAACAACAACAACAACAACAACAACAACGCGGTGATCATGACACTTCCATGTATTTATTAACGCCTCGTTTTTGGCTCAGCGCTGGAGACTTGGCGCGGGATGGAACAATGTTTCAATGAAGCTTTTGTCTATATTTGCCCAAAGCGCATCATAAAACCCAAAGATTGTATATCTTCCTCCCATTACCAGCCCTGTGCATTTTATATGAAGTCACAGCTCATGCATACAATTAATGAGGAAATCGAAGAATTGAGACGTAACATAAACAAGAAGAACTTTGGATATGAAAAACGCGCCTTCATTAACATTTCTCAGGTCTCAGCACAAATCTACATTCAAGTTTTCTTAATGCGCCTTAACCACTTAAGACCCGGACCTTTAGGCAGCTAAAGGACCCGGACAGTTTTTGCGATTTCGGCACTGCGTCGCTTTAACTGACAATTGCGCGGTCGTGCGACGTGGCACCCAAACAAAATTGGCGTCCTTTTTTCCCCACAAATAGAGATTTATTTTGGCGGTATTTGATCACCTCTGCGGTTTTTATTTTTTGCGCTATAAACAAAAATAGAGCGACAATTTTGAAAAAAAAAAAAAATATTTTTACTTGTTGCTATAATAAATAGCTCAATTTTTTTTTTTTACGTTTTTTTTTTATCCTCAGTCTAGGCCGATACGTATTCTACATATTTTTAGTAAAAAAAAAAAATCGCAATAAGCGACTGGTTTGCGCAAAAGTTATAGCGCCTACAAAATAAGGGACAGAATTATTATTATTATTTATTTTTTTTTTTACTAGAAATGGCGGCGATCTGTGATTTTTATTGGGACTGCGACGTTATGGCGGGCACATCGGACACTTTTGACACATTTTTGGCGCCATTCACATTTATACTGCAATCAGTGCTATAAATATGCACTAATTACTGTATAATTTTTTTTTTTACTAGAAATGGCGGCGATCTGCGATTTTTATTGGGACTGCAACGTTATGGCGGACACATAGGACACTTTTGACACATTTTTGGCGCCATTCACATTTATACTGCAATCAGTGCTATAAATATGCACTAATTACTGTATAAAAATTTTTTTTTACTAGAAATGGCGGCGATCTGCGATTTTTATTGGGACTGCGACGTTATGGCGGACACATCGGACACTTTTGACACATTTTTGGCGCCATTCACATTTATACTGCAATCAGTGCTATAAATATGCACTAATTACTGTATAAATGTGACTGGCAGGGAAGGGGTTAACACTAGGGGGTGAGGAAGGGGTTAAATGTGTATCCTAATTAGTGTTCTAACTGTGGGGGAGGGGGGGTGACTGGGGGGGTGACCGATCTGTGTCTCTATGTACAAGAGACACAGATCCGTCTCCTCTCTCCCCTGACAGCACCGCTGTCTGCGAGAGCCGGGAATGAGAGATGATCTCATATGTAAACATATGAGATCATCTCTCATTGGCCGCACAGATCGCCTAGGAAACAGCCGCTCCGATTGGCCATTCACGGCGATCTGTGACTGGCTGTGTCCAAGGGACACGGCCAGCACAGCAGTTCCCCGCTGCGCGCTCGGGAGCGCGCGCGGGGAACGCGAAAAGGGGCGGCCGTAAAAACACGGCCTCCCAGAGAAGTAGAGCCACCCGGCGGCCGTATATAGTCGTACGGCCGTCGGGAAGTGGTTAATGCGCCTTAACCACTTAAGACCCGGACCTTTAGGCAGCTAAAGGACCTGGCCAGTTTTTGCGATTCGGCACTGCGTCTCTTTAACTGACAATTGCGCGGTCGTGCGACGTGGCACCCAAACAAAATTGCCGTCCTTTTTTCCCCACAAATAGAGCTTTCTTTTGGTGGTATTTGATCACCTCTGCGGTTTTTATTTTTTGCGCTATAAACAAAAATAGAGCGACAATTTTGAAAACAATGCAATATTTTTTACTTTTTGCTGTAATAAATATCCCCCAAAAACATATATAAAAAACAAATTTTTTCCTCAGTTTAGGCCGATACGTATTCTTCTACCTATTTTTGGTAAAAAAAAACGCAAAAAGTGTTTATCGATTGGTTTGCGCAAAATTTATAGCGTTTACAAAATAGGGGATAGTTTTATTACATTTTTATTATTTTTTTTTTTTTTTTTACTACTAATGGCGGCGATCAGCGATTTTTTTTCGTGACTGCGACATTACGGCGGACACTTCGGACAATTTTGACACATTTTTAGGACCATTGTCATTTTCACAGCAAAAAATTCATTAAAAATGCACTGATTACTGTGAAAATGACAATGGCAGTTTGGGAGTTAACCACAGAGGGCGCTGAAGTGTGACCTCATATGTGTTTCTAACTGTAGGGGGGGTGGCTGTAGGTGTGACGTCATTGATTGTGTTTCCCTATACAATGACGGCGCCACAGTGAAGAACGGGGAAGGTGTGTTTACACACGGCTCTCCCCGTTCTTCAGCTCCGGGGACCGATCGCGGGGCTCCAGCTGCGATCGGGTCCGCGGGTTCCGCGGCCGCGGTCACGGAGCTTCGGACCAGGTTGCGTGCACGCGCCAACGGCGGGCGCGCGACCCCCGCGGCTGGGCTTAAAGGGCAACGTACAGGTACGTGGATGTGCCCAGCCGTGCCATTCTGCCGACGTATATCGGCGTGAAGGGGTCCTTAAGTGGTTAAGGACCACGCCTCTTTGTGAGATTTGTTGTTTATAAGTTAAAAACATTTTTTTTTGCTAGAAAAACATTATACTTTTTTTTTTTATTCTAACACCCTAGAGAATAAAATGGCGGTCGTTGCAATACTTTTTGTAACGCAGTATTTGCGCAGCGGTCTTACAAGCGCACTTTTTTGGGAAAAAAATACACTATTTTGAATTATAAAATAACAGTAAAGTCAGCCCAATTTTTTTTTTTATGTTGTGAAAGATGATGTTACCCCGAGTAAATTGATACCCAACATGTCACGCTTCAAAATTGCGCTCCACTCGTGAAATGGCGACAAACTTTTACCCTTAAAAACCTCCATAGGAGACGGTTAAAACAAATCTACAGGTTGCATGTTTTGAGGTACAGAGGAGGTCTAGGGCTAGAATTATTGCTCTCGCTCTAACGATCGCGGCGATACCTCACATGTGAGGTTTAAACACCGTTTTTATTTGCGGGCGCTGCTCACGTATGCGTTCGCTTCTGCGCGCGAGCTCATCGGGTCGGGGGCACCTTAAAAAAAATGTTTTTGTTTTTTTTTCTTATTTATTTTACTTTATTTCATTTATTTTTACACTGTTTAAAAAAAAAAAATATGGGTCACTTTTATTCCTATAACACGGAATGTAAACATCTCTTGTAATAGAAAACAGCATGACAGGTCCTCTTATATATGAGATCTGGGGGTCAAAAAGACGTCACTTCTCATATTAAAAAATATAATATAATATATAAAAAATAAAAGACAAAAAAAAATGGCAGAAGTGACGTTTTTTGACGTCGCTTCCGCCCTGCTATGGTATGGAGACGGGTGGGGGGCATCTTCCCTTCGCTCGTCTCCATACCCAGCAAAGGGGACAGACGTAGGGTGACCACATTTCCAAACTACCATTCAGGGACACCCTCCCCCCTTCCGAAAAATCAGCTTGTGGTGTAACGAATCACAGCACAGTGATTGGACACAAGAGGCGGGATTTATGATTCCTCCAATCACAAGCAGGAGGCGGGGATTGTGCTCCCCCAGGCATTTCCGGCCAGGACAAGTACTGTCAGTGAGTAAAGCGGTGATGTGGCGCCCTTTTTTGGGGGCATCAGATTGGCCCGGGGGGTGGCTGTGTCAGTTTCATTCCGGGACACTGTATTGTCCCGGAATGAAGGTGCCCGGGACAGACCTGCAAAATGCTGGACTGTCCCGGGCAATCCAGGGACATGTGGTCACCCCTAGACAGACGTGATCACTCCGGTTAGCGGCAGAGGGTGCGGGAGAGCGGCGGGAAAGGGGGGGGCCTCTCCCGTTGCCGATAACAGTGATCTTGCAGCGAATCCACCGCAGAGACCACCATTATCAGAAACCGGACCGCCGCCTGAACAGATGGATACCTGGGTTATGGTAGCCGACGTATACAGGGCCGCCATCAGGAATTATGGGGCCCCTTACACAGCTTCAGGCATGGGCCCCCACCTGGAGCAGGGAACCGGGGGGGTGGGGTGCAGCCACCTCAAATTGAGAAGCGGGGGGTGCTGCCGTTAATTTAGAAAATTGAGAAGCAGGGGGCGTGAATTGATAAGCTGGGGGGGGGTGCCACACATTTAATTGAGAAGCGGGGGGTGCTGCCGCCGCAAATTGAGGTCAAGGGGCTTTGCTTTGGGTGCCGACGGAAAAAAAAAGGGGGTTACAAGAAAATAAATATAAAAAAATGTATAAAAAAGGAGGGGTAGCCATCCGGGGCCCTGGGGACCTCTGGGCCCTTTAATAATAAAAATATATATATATATAAAATAAATAAAATACAAATTTGATTAAAAAAGGGGGGGTTGCCACCCAAGGCCCCTTACAATAATAAAAAAAATATATATAAAAATTAATAAAAAGAAAAAAAAAAGAAAAAATATGTATATAAAAAATAAATTTGCCTGGGGACCTCTGGGCCCTTTAATAATAAATATATATATATATATATATATATATATATATATATATATATATATATATATATATATATATATATATATATACACAATTTAAATTTGATAAAAAAGGGGGGGTTGCCATCCCTTGTAATAGAAAACAGCATGACAGGTCCCTTACAATAAAAAAAATTATGAAAATTAATAAAAAATTATAAAAATGTATAAAAATAAAAAATAAATAAAAAAATATGTATATAAAAAATTAATTTATATAATATAATATAATATATATAAAAAATAAATAAAATAAACATTTGCTAAAAAAAATGGGGGGTTGCCATCCCAGGCCTCTTACAATAATAAAAAAAAAATATATAAAAATTAATAAAATTTATAAAATTTATAGAAATAAAAAAATATGTATATAAAAAATAAATGTATATAAAAAAAAGGGGGGTTGCCATCCAAGGCCCCTTACAATAAAAATAAAAAAATTATAAAAAATAATAAAAAATTATAAAAAATATATAAAAAGAAATAAAAAAATATGTATATAAAAAATAAATGTATATAAAAAAAGGGGGGTTGCCATTTGGGGGCCCTGGAGACCTCCGGGCCCTTTAATAATAAAAAATATATATATAAAATAAATAAAATAAAAATTTGATAAAAAAAGGGGGGGTTGCCATCCAAGGCCCCTTACAATAATAAAATTTTTTTATAAAAAAGGGGGTTGCCAACTGGGCCCCTTACAGGTGTACTGCCTGTACCCCCCTGATGGCGGCCCTGGACGTATATAGTCGTGCGGCGTTCCGGAAGTGGTTAATTTCCTCAAAAGACTTTTTGTAACCAAATGAAAACATAAATATTTCATTCCCTCCCCCGGTACAAGCATACAATCACTTTCTGCTCTTCCTGTTCCTCTCACAAAGCTTTATTGACTCAATGAAAATGTACAACTAATTACTTTCGGTCCCTTGGGCCGCGCTAACACGGTTTTAATCTTCGCCGTGTCCTGGAATCACTTCAGAACAGGAGGCGTTGCGACTTTGTCATTTTTTTTGAGCCATTCATACTCTTCTAATTGTCTCCCTTCGCACTATAGGGTCGTATCCATCAAAAAGAAAAAGGTTTCCTATTTTTCTAACGTGAGATAAATAAAACGCTCGTCTCTCGTACTCTGCCGGGCAGCATACTCATTAAAGTCTTTCAGTATGTGACACGTCCTGATGAATGGGCGACGTGGAAGATATGATGGGTGAGGAGCATTGTGTGGGCCGCCCGAGACGTTCTCTTGGCACACGGCTGACATTGAAGGAAGGTCACCGCCGGCTCCTGGATGTGCTTCCCTGGAATACACAAGGCCTCCGGTAACCGGGGGGTCTTCTTCATTGTGTGGGCCGCCCGAGACGTTCTCCTGGCACACGGCTGACATTGAAGGAAGGTCACCGCCCGCTCCTGGACGTCCTTCCCTGAAATACACAAGGCCTCCGGTAACCGGGGGTCTTCTTCATTGTGTGGGCCGCCCGAGACGTTCTCCTGGCACACGGCTGACATTGAAGGAAGGTCACCGCCGGCTCCTGGATGTCCTTCCCTGGAATACACAAGGCCTCCGGTAACCGGGGGGTCTTCTTCATTGTGTGGGCCACCCGAGACATTCTCCTGGCACACGGCTGACATTGAAGGAAGGTCACCGCCGGCTCCTGGATGTCCTTCCCTGGAATACACAAGGCCTCCGGTAACCGGGGGGTCTTCTTCATTGTGTGGCCAACAAGAGTTATAAAAAAAAGGTGTCATCTGTTTTCTCAAGTCCTGATGAAAGAAGAAAAAAATAAATCGAGGCATGAAAAGAACCGGGTTCTGATCTGGAACCGTATCGTGCCAAACTTGACTGGCACAGGTTCATAGCCAAGAGACTTTTGCCAATTCAAATAGGATTGTGAGGCTGGCAGGGGAAAAGAACGAAACTTTGATTACATTTAAGTCAGTGCTCTCCAAATTGCTTCCCTGGGGGCCAGATTCGGCCCTTTGATTACATTTATCCAGCCCTTGGGGCACTATTCCTCCTACTGACACCAATGATGGGACACTATTCCTCCTACTGATACCAATGATGGGACACTATTCCTCCTACTGATACCAATGATGGGGCACTATTCCTCCTACTGATACCAATGATGGGGCACTATTCCTCCTACTGATACCAATGATGGGGCACTATTCCTCCTACTGACACCAATGATGGGGCACTATTCCTCCTACTGATACCAATGATGGGACACTATTCCTCCTACTGATACCAATGATGGGGCACTATTCCTCCTACTGACACCAATGATGGGACACTATTCCTCCCACTGACACCAATGATGGGACACTATTCCTTCCACTGACACCAATGATGGGACACTTTTCCTCCTACTGATACCAATGATGGGACACTATTCCTCCTACTGATACCAATGATGGGGCACTATTCCTCCTACTGACACCAATGATGGGACACTATTCCTCCCACTGACACCAATGATGGGACACTATTCCTCCACTGATACCAATGATGGGACACTATTCCTCCTACTGATACCAATGATGGGGCACTATTCCTCCTACTGACACCAATGATGGGACACTATTCCTCCCACTGACACCAATGATGGGACACTATTCCTCCACTGATACCAATGATGGGACACTATTCCTCCCACTGATACCAATGATGGGACACTATTCCTCCCACTGACACCAATGATGGGGCGCTATTCCTCCCACTGACACCAATGATGGGACACTATTCCTCCCACTGACACCAATGATGGGACACTATTCCTCCCACTGAAACCAATGATGGGACACTATTCCTCCCACTGACACCAATGATGGGACACTGTACCTCCCACTGACCATTAATGGGGCAATATTCCTCCCACTGACACCAATGATGGGACACTATTCCTCCCACTGATACCAATGATGGGACACTATTCCTCCCACTGAAACCAATGATGGGACACTATTCCTCCCACTGACACCAATGATGGGACACTATTTCTCCCACTGAAACCAATGATGGGACACTATTCCTCCCACTGAAACCAATGATGGGACACTATTCCTCCCACTGACACCAATGATGGGACACTATTCCTCCCACTGAAACCATTAATGGGGCAATATTCCTCCCACTGACACCAATGATAAGTGGGAAGTGTGGGGGGTTTCTTTGTGGTTCTCAATGGTTTTGAGTCCAGGGCCCAGTAAATTCTTACAAAACCTTCCTTGTCTCAATTTAAACAAAATGTAAAGTAACATAGTAAAAGTATGGCAATGCTAAATATGTATTTGTAGCCAAGTGCTGGCTGTATCGCTTTTGTTATCATGGGACATTTCTTAGCACAGTTTATATGGAGCTTTATTCCCTCTAGTGCCCGGCATGGGGATTATGTCATCATTTCCTGATTGCAGAGAGAGAGAGAGAGCCCACCACTGAAAGCAGAGGATTGTGGGATATGTAGTCTGGAGGGCCGAGACTTCAATGGACCTGCTGTTGCTACAATCTACAAGCTCTAGCTGTCTGGAGACAGGAGGAATTCCGGGTGAGGAGATAAATAGAACAGTCCTGGGAGGGGCTCGCTCTCTTGGGACCTCATTCTACAACTACAGAGCAGGGACCTGGCCGCTCTGGTGGACGTTATTGGGCTCCACGGCCTGGATGGTGCGGTGTGCTTTCCATGACAGTCATCTTCCAGCGGCCCTTACGGGGGTAGCGCTACATAGTGGAATTTTAGAAAGCTCTGGATGGGGCTAGTTATCACTGTATGGTTATCGGGGGTTTGGGGGATTTTGCAGGAGATTGGGTGGCCATGTAGGGAATGAGGTTTCTGGTGGGGTCTGAGGACTCTTCAGGGGTCTGGGGGCTTTGCAGGGGTACTGAGGGTTGCCTGGAGGGCATTGTAGGGGCATAATAGAAACTGTGGAACATTGTTGGAGGTTGCAGTCAGTATTGGGTGCTTAAGGATGTGAGGCAGGATGTGGGGCAGTGTTGGGTTGTTGGGTGTCATTGTGAGGGCTGAGGGCTTTCAGAGGGCCTGTGGGCAATGTAAGGGTTGAGGGGCCTGGCAGGCAATTATGAGAGGTTAGAGGATGTGCAACTTACTGGAGGCCTGGGAAGAGGGAGGCTGCAACCCAGGCTAGATGTTGAGAACCAGTGCACTAGAGCATCAGCTGATCAATCTGAGACAGATCATATCATCATATGAGTGACACCATGAGACTACATGACCAATGGACATCTTATGAATGACACCATGAGACTACGTGATCAGTGGACATCTTATGAATGACACCATGAGACTACGTGATCAATGGACATCTTATGAGTGACACCCCGAGACTACATGACCAATGTCCATGTCTCTACTTTCATGCCACCTCTTGAGGAAGATGAAGATCATCTTTTGGAGTTTAGTGGTCCTGTTCAGTCCATAGAAGATGGTCCTGACATTTCTGGATGATTATTAATGCTTTTGGGTCTTCCTCTATAGCCTCCTATATGTGAAAGTGTCTACTTTGGTTTTAATCACTCCACTTTTAAAGAGTAAATTCTCCTCATGTAGATTTTTCATCCGTTTGGTGCTCCTCCTTGTAGGCCCAGTTGTAGGCCTGGTTTAGGCCCGGTTGTAGGCCTGGTTTAGGCCCAGTTGTAGGCCGGGTTGTAGGCTCGGTTGTAGGCCGGGTTGTAGGCACGATTGTACGCCTGGTTTTAGGCCCGGTTGTAGGCCCGGTTGTACGCCTGGTTGTAGGCCCGGTTGCAGGCCCAGTTGTACACCTGGTTGTAGGCACGGTTGTAGGCCCAGTTGTACACCTGGTTGTAGGCACGGTTGTAGGCCCAGTTGTACACCTGGTTACAGGCCCGGTTGTAGGCCCGGTTGCAGGCCCAGTTGTACACCTGGTTGTAGGCACGGTTGTAGGCCCAGTTGTACACCTGGTTGTAGGCATGGTTGTAGGCCCAGTTGTACACCTGGTTGCAGGCCCGGTTGTACGCCTGGTTACAGGCCCGGTTGTAGGCACGATTGTAGGCACGGTTGTAGGCCTGGTTGCGGGCCCGGTTGTAGGCCTGGTTGTAGGCCTCGATTGTGTTGGGACATTGTTAGGTCTGGCACGTTCATATGCAGGTAACGAGGTGTTCGGATGAAACGTGCGCACGTCACGTCCCCTGACTGATAATTCTGTTGAAATTGATGTAAAACGACGAACTCCTTCCAGTACTAAATCAGCCGGCGTGCCGCTAGAAAAATCTTTATGGATAAGATGTAAGTGGCGGGTCAGACCATCATTTATATACATGAAACGGCACAACAAAACGAATCTCTCCGGAAGGGGGATGCAGATGGTATCCTGCAGTGTAAGCACATTATTGTCTACCTAACAAATTTCAGCTTTCTTACCACTGACAGTGACGGTCGTGTTCCAATGATTCAATCGTACATTACAACGCGATCCCACCGACGAATCACGCCTCCATCCTAGATTGTAAATGCAGATCAGTCCATCCATCTTCCAGGAAAAGTTCCTTCACATAGGAAGAGACAGTAGAGAGGCCGCCACTGCGCATTCAACGGGAAGCATATTGGGGGAAACTTCAATTTATCTTTTCATATCGTTAGACCCAACTGATAGGTTAACACCAACGGCAAACACCAAGGGCAACATGGGTTCCTAAGCAACTGTATCTGAGCACCACCAACTGAAAACACTATTTATTCATTTTTAATATTCAATGTCATCTCCCCCATCCATCCATCCATCCATGTTTCCATCCATCCATGTTTCCATCCATCCATCCATGTCTCCATCCATCCTTCCATGTCTCCTTCCATTCCTTCAACCATCCATCCATGTCTCCATCCATATCTCCATCCATCCATGTCTCCATCCATCCATTTATCCATCCATCCATTCATCCATGTCTCCATTCATCCATGTCTCCATCCATGTCTTCATCCATTCATTCATCCATGTCTCCATCCATCCATGTCTCCATCCATGTCTTCATCCATCCATATCTCCATCCATCCATGTCTTCATCCATTCATTCATCCATGTCTCCATCCATCCATGTCTCCATCCATGTCTTCATCCATCCATATCTCCATCCATCCATGTCTTCATCCATCCATCCATGTCTCCATCCATCCATGTCTTCATCCATCCATCCATGTCTCCATCCATCCATCCATGTCTCCATCCATCCATGTCTCCATCCATCCATGTCTCCATCCATCCATGTCTCCATCCATCCATGTCTTCATCCATCCATCCATCCATGTCTCAATCCATCCATGTCTCCATTCATCCACCCATGTCTCCATCCATTCATCCATGTCTCCATCCATCCATCCATGTCTCTATCCATCCATGTCTCCATCCATCCATGTCTCCTCCATTCCTCCATCCATATCTCCATCCATCCATCCATGTCTCCATCCATCCATGTCTCCATTCATCCACCCATGTCTCCATCCATTCATCCATCCATCCATGTCTCCATCCATCCATGTCTCCATCCATCCATGTCTCTATCCATCCATCCTTGTCTCCATCCATTGCTCCATCAATGTCTCCATCCATTCCTCCATCCCTCCATCCATGTCTCCATCCATGTCTCCATCCATTCATCCCTGTATCCATCCATCCATGTCTCCACCCATCTATCCATCCATGTCTCCATCCATCCATGTCTTCATCCATCCATCCATCCATGTCTCCATCCATCCATGTCTCCATCCATCCATCCATGTCTCCATCCATCCATGTCTCCATCCATCCATCCATGTCTCCATCCATTCATCCATGTCTCCATCCATCCATCCATCCATCCATGTCTCCATCCATCCATCCATCCATCCATCCATCCATCCATGTCTCCATCCATTCACCCATGTCTCCATCCATCCATCCATCCATGTCTCCATCCATTGCTCCATCAATGTCTCCATCCATCCATGTCTCCATCCATTCATTCATCCATGTCTCCATCCATCCATTCATGTCTCCATCCATCCATTCATGTCTCCATCCATCCATCCATGTCTCCATCCATCCATCCATCCACCCATGTCTCCATCCATTCACCCATGTCTCCATCCATCCATCCATGTCTCCATCCATTCATCCATGTCTCCATCCATCCATGTCTCTATCCACGAATAAAAAAAATCCACATTTTTAATAAAAGATCCAAATAACGTATCAAAATTCAGTTAATATTTGAAATTAAATTAGAAAATAAGAATAGAATAAAATAGAATAGAAAATAAAAGAATAAAATAGAAAAAAACAATGGAAAAAAAATAGAAAGAATATAACGCTCTTCCGAAATTCGAAGTAGGCCGATACGTATTCTTCTACATATGTTTGGTAAAAAAAAATCGCAATAAGCGTTTATTGATTGGTTTGCGCAAAAGTTATAGCGTCTACAAAATAGGGCATAATATATAATATTTTATTAATATTTTTATTTTACTAGTAATGGCGGCGATCTGCGATTTTTATCGGGACTGCGATATTGCGGCAGACAGATCGGACACTTTTGATGCTATTTTGGGACCCGTGACAATCATACAGTGATCAGTGCTATAAAAATGCACTGATTACTGTGTAAATGTCACTGGCTGGGAAGGGGTTAACAACTAGGGGGCGATCAAGGGGTTAACTGTGTTCCCTCATGTGTGTTCTAACTGTGGGAGGGGTGGGACTCACTAGGAGGATAGAGAGATCGGTGTTCATACATTGTATGAACACACAGTCAGTCTCCTCTCCAGCAATTGATGCGGCACAGTAGCGTCAATTGATGGGCACAGTAGCACTAGTTGATGGGCACACTGGCAGCAATTGATAGGGCACAGTAGCGCCAATTGATGGGCACACTGGCAGCAATTGATGGGGCACAGTAGCGCCAATTGATGGGCACAGTGGCACCAATTGATGGGTACAGTAGCTGCATTTGATGGCACAGTGGTTGTGGTTGATGGGTACAGTGGTGTAGTGGGTAGCACTTTCACCTAGCAGCAATAGGGTCGCTGGTTCAAATCCCGACCATGACACCATCTGCCTGGAGTTTGCATGTTCTCCCTGTGTCTGCGTGGGTTTCCTCCGGGTTCTCCGGTTTCCTCCCACACTCCAAAGACATGCTGGTAGGTTAATTGGATCTTGTCCAAATTGTCCCAGTATATATATGTAAGACTGTGTGTCCCAAGCGTGTCGAGAACCTACGGGGTAAATGACCGCACCAGCTAGGAAGACACTGGCCGCCAAAAAGCACCTAGAGGCAATTCAGTTTGCATGTGTAGCGCTATTCAAGTCATTCATTCATTGATGGCACAATGACTGCGTTTGATGGGCACAATGACTGCATTTGATGGGCACAATGACTGCATTTGATGGGCACAATGGCTGCATTTGATGGGCACAGTGACTGCATTTGATGGGCACAGTGGCTGCGTTTGATGGGCACAGTGGCTGCGTTTGATGGGCACAGTGGTTGCGTTTGATGGGCACAGTGGCTGCGTTTGATGGGCACAGTGGCTGCGTTTGATGGGCACAGTGGCTGCGTTTGATGGGCACAGTGGCTGCATTTGATGGGCACAGTGGCTGCATTTGATGGCACAGTAGCTGCGTTTGATGGGCACAATGGCTGCGTTTGATGGCACAGTGGCTGCATTCGATGGCACAGTAGCTGCGTTTGATGGGCATAGTAGCTGCGTTTGATGGGCACAGTAGCTGCGTTTGATGGGCACAGTGGCTGCGTTTGATGAGCACAGTGGCTGCATTTGATGGCACAGTGGCTGCATTTGATGGGCACAGTGACTGCATTTGATGGGCACAGTGGCTGCGTTTGATGGGCACAGTGGCTGCGTTTGATGGGCACAGTGGTTGCGTTTGATGGGCACAGTGGCTGCGTTTGATGGGCACAGTGGCTGCGTTTGATGGGCACAGTGGCTGCGTTTGATGGGCACAGTGGCTGCATTTGATGGGCACAGTGGCTGCATTTGATGGCACAGTAGCTGCGTTTGATGGGCACAATGGCTGCGTTTGATGGCACAGTGGCTGCATTCGATGGCACAGTAGCTGCGTTTGATGGGCATAGTAGCTGCGTTTGATGGGCACAGTGGCTGCGTTTGATGGGTACAGTGGCTGCGTTTGATGGGCCCAGTAGCTGCATTTAATGGGCCCAGTAGCTGCGTTTGATGGGCACAGTGGCTGCGTTTGATGGGCACAGTGGCAGCAGAGTTTTTTTTTTTAGTTTGTTTGCGCCCCCCAAAAAATGTTGAGCACCATCCGCCACTCATTTCACGCATGCTCTAAATCATTGAACTTCATTTCTCTCGGCTCGTTGTAGTGTTGGACGTCACCGTGTTCTTGGCGGTCGGAATTTGGTGTGACCGCGTGTATGCAACACAAGTTTAAGCCAAAATTCTGTCGCAAGAAAATCCACGGTTTTTCCGATCGCGTGTACGCGGCATTAGAAGCATTCTTCCCACCGATGTATCATGAGTTGTAGATGAAGTCGTTTTTTAGCAGAGGGTTCCCTCAGACCGGCAAGTTATTTCCTCTTAGGTAGATTCAGGTAGAGTTAGGCCGGCTTATCAGTAGATATCAGTAGATAAGCCGACCTAACTCAGAATCTACACCGACTTATGTTTAAGTGTATTCTCAAACAGAGATACGCTTAAACATATCTAAGATAAGACAGCTTGCGCCGTCCTATCTTAAGTTGCAATTTTTCGGATTGGCCGCTAGGTGGCACTTCCATTGCGGTCGGCGTAGAATATGTAAATGAGTTTATACGCCGATTCACGAACGTACGCCCGGCCGCCGCAGTCGATTTACGCCGTTTCCGTAAGGCATTTTCAGGCCTAAAGTTATTCCATCTATTAGGTGTAATAACAATGTTAAAGTATGGCCGCCGTTCCCGCCGCGAGATTCAAATTTTTTACGTCGTTTGCGTAAGTCGTCCGCGAATCGGGATTTACGTCGTTTACGTCCACGTCGAAATCAATAGGCCCGTGCGGCGTACTTAGCCGCAATGCGCACTGGGAAATGTAGGCGCATGCGCAGTTAAAAAAAAAAACGTCAAAAACGTGAGGTCAAGCCTCATTACCATAAAACACGCCCCCCTCCAACACATTTGAATTAGGCACCCTTACGCCCGCCGCATTTACGCTACGCCGCCCTAAGTAAGGAGGCAAGTACTTTGAGAATACAGTACTTGCCTCTCTTACTTAAGGCGGGATAGCGTAAACACGCTAGGCTACGCCGCCTTACATTTGCGCGCCCATACCTGAATCTACCTATCTGTGTTGAAAAGGTTGGGAAAGGCCGGTGTAGAGCGCCCACCTCGCCCTTCCCCACGCTGACCCCGGCCACCTTCTATAATCCGTGCCACGGGACAATCGAAGCCTAACGGAAGCCCATGTAGCACGACGTCCCCGAAATCCGGTTCCATCCGGTGAACTGGCAGCAGGTAACGCGGGTCACATCTGTACCCGTCTTCTCGTGTAATTCCTAAAATGACTCATCTACCAATTTTCTCTAAAATTATCCCGAGCTTGTCAGCCGTAATTACATTTGTGATGAGCGAAAGATGTTCTGGTTTTGCTTGCCAACGCTCTGGCGGAGGGCCTACTCTCATCTCGCTGCTAATCTTCCACCCTCTCCGCCGTGCCCTCCTCGCTCTCATGCCCTTCACGGCTGGAGTGGGCCATTAGACATGGAGATTATGCAGCTTTGGGGAGCCCTGCTCCTTTTTTTCCTTGCTCATAATACCCCCTGATTTCTCGCGGCAAGAGCCGGAGACTTGATTACGCCGAGCTCTTCACCGGCGTGGAGATCTAGTTAGGGAGATTGCTCGCTTTGATGACTTGATTGATACTTTCAGCTCTTTTTTTTCCTCCCTCGTCGAGATTTAACCCTTTTCAAGCCAAAACGCCAAAGGGGCAGATCCACAGAGCGAGTACGCCGGCGTATCTACTGATACGCCGGCGTACTTTCAAATTTCCCGCGTCGTATCTTTAGTTTGAATCCTCAAACCAAAGATACGACGGCATCTGAGTTTCGATCCGCCTTCGGATCGTAGATGCAATACTTCGGCGTCCGCTGGGTGGAGATCGCGTCGTTTTCCGCGTCGGGTATGCAAATGAGCTTTTTTTCCGACGATCCACGAACGTACGCGCGGCCGTCGCATTCTCTTACGTCGTCTCTAGTCGGCTTTTTCCGGCGTATAGTTAAAGCTGCTATTTTGCGGCGTATAGATAAGACTTGCCATGTTAACCACTTAACCCCCGGACCATATTGCTGCCCAAAGACCAGAGCACTTTTTGCGAATTCGGCACTGCGTCGCTTTAACTGACAATCGCGCGGTCGTGCGACGTGGCTCCCAAACAAAATTGGCGTCCTTTTTTTCCCACAAATAGAGCTTTTGTTTGGTGGTATTTGATCACCTCTGCGGTTTTAATTTTTTTCGCTATAAACAAAAATAGAGCGACGATTTTGAAAAAAAAAAACAATATTTTTTAACTTTTTGCTACAATAAATATCCCCCAAAAAATATATATAAAAAAGTTTAGGCCGATACGTATTCTTCTATCTATTTTTGGTAAAAAAATCGCAATAAGCGTTTCTTGATTGGTTTGCGCAAAATTTATAGCGTTTACAAAATAGGGGATAGTTTTATTGCATTTTTATTATTTATTTATTTTTTTACTACTAATGGCGGCGATCAGCGATTTTTTTCGTGACTGCGACATTATGGCGGACACTTCGGACAATTTTGACACATTTTTGGGACCATTGTCATTTTCACAGCAAAAAATGCATTAAAATGCACTGATTACTGTGAAAATTCAAAATTTTTATTTTTTTCTGTAATAAATATCCCCCAAAAATATATAAAAAAACAATTTTTTCCCTCAGTTTAGGCCGATACGTATTCTTCTACATATTTTTCATTAAAAAAAAATCGCAATAAGCGTTTATTGATTGGTTTGCGCAAAAGTTATAGCGTCTACAAAATAGGGGGTATTTTTATGTCATTTTTATTAATATATTTTTTTTACTAGTAATGGTGGCGATCAGCGTTTTTTTTTCGGTACTGCGACATTATGGCGGACACTTCGGACACTTTTGACAAATTTTTGGGACCATTGTCATTTTTATAGCGATCAGTGCTATAAAAATGCATTGGATTACTATAAAAATGCCACTGGCAGTGAGGGGGGTTAACACTAGGGGGCGGGGGAAGGGGTTAAGTGTGTTCCCTGGGTGTGTTCTAACTGGGGGGGGGGGAATGACTGATCTTCTGGTCATACATTGTATGAACAGAGGATCAGCGTTTCCCCCCCTGACAGGTCCGGGAGCTGTGTGTTTACACCCACAGCTCCCGTTCCCCGCTCTGTAACGAGCGATCGCGGGTGCCCGGCGGCGATCGCGCCCGCCAGGCACCCGCACGGGAGTCACGGATGAGTGGGGGGCGCGCACGCGCCCCTAGTGGCCACTTAAAGAGCCGACGTAGAGCTACGGGCTCTCGCCCAGGAGAGCCGACCTGCCGCCGTAGAATGACGGCGGCTGGTCGGCAACTAGTTAAGTATGGCCGTCGTTCCCGCGTCGAAATTTGTTTTTTTTTTATTTTTTGCGTAAGTCGTCCGTGAATCGGGATGGACGTAAGTCACGTCTAAGTTCAAAAAATGACGTCGTTGCGACGTCATTTCGCGAAAAAGCACGGCGGGAAATTTCGAAACGGAACATGCGCAGTTCAATCGGCGCGGGGGCGCGCTTCATTTAAATGAATCACGCCCCCCTAATCGCCGATTTGAATTCCGCCGCCAGAAATACACTACGCCGCCGTAACTTACGGCGCGAAATCTTCCTGGATTCGACTTAAAGCCAGGTAAGATACGGCGGCGTGGCGTATCTCTGACACGCTGCGCCGATCCATTTCTATGTGGATCTGGCCCAAAATGTTTTCACTTTTAAGTGCGATAAAAGTAGATTTTTTTTTTATAAACTTCACATGTTCCTTTCATCCCCCCAGGAAAGCCTCCAAGTCAAAGAATAAATATTTGATAATAAATACATAAATATTTATCTGATCGCGCTTTTTACCTTCTTTTTTTTTTTTTTAAGTCAAACTGTAGAAGTTTTTTTTTTGGGGGCCTGTAGTAGTAAATGAAGACAAAGTTCTGCTTCCAGTCTAATTATTATAGAAAAATGCGGTTAAATCCGGCCGGAGCTCCTCATCCGATCCGCGCAGATCTGCTGGGAAGTAATTAGCTACCTTTCAGCTCCGGCAAAGCCGCTGCATATAAACCCGGCCACTTAAAATATGCTGATAATGCAAATCCTTCCGTAATGTCAAAAAAAAGTGAAATCTTTATTTTATGTTTCTGCCATTCGGCTCACATCTACGCATGTTGCTGTTGAGCGTTTTTGCAGTGCTTTTTACCACAATTTTGCCGCTATTAGCGTTTTTCTATTTGTTTTTTTTTTTTCTTACATTCACTGTATATAGCTAGTTGCTAAGGAGCGGGTCACGAAGCCGGACGCCGCATCCTTAACAACCGATGAGTCATCAGCTGTCAGCTGAAATGTCCCGTGGGGACATTTCTTATATAGGGGAGGTGGGGCCACCCGCCACGTGACCACGCCCCCTCTGACGCACCCTCTGCTACGTCACTGGGGAAGCTCAGGAAGGGGGAAGACTGGGCTTACCCAGTGACGTAGCAGAGGGTGCGTCAGAGGGGGCGGGGTCAGATGACGGGTGGCCCTGCCTCCCCTATATAATAAATGTCACAGCTTCAGTCGCGTCATTCGCTGGGCTGTGTCCAGCGGTGAGAGGAGGTCGGCGATGCTGCACTCTGGATGGATGGATCTTCTCATCGCTGGACCGGAGATCACCCGTCGCTGGATACAGACAACGTTGAAGCAGGAAGCCGGGACCGAGTGGATTACCACCGCAGGATTTTTTTTCTTATTTTTTATTAATAAAGGACTTTTTTCTACGGTGTGTGTGTTTTTTTCCAACTATTTACACTTCCTTCGTGAAATGGTAGGGGTAGCCGCACTCTGTCCCCCCCTCTTTTCTGCGGCCGGCCAGGTTAACGTGCTCGGATAAGGGGTCTGGTGTGAATTTTTGGGGGAACTTCACGCCACTTTTTTAAAAAATTTGGGGTGGAGTTCCCCTTAAAATCCACACCAGACCTGAAGGGCCTGGTAATGTAATTTGGGGGGACCCCGACGCTATTTTTTTTTTATGAATGAATTTGCTCTGAATTGCCAGAGCCGACAAATCATTAGAGCCGCGAGTCCGGTTTTAAAAGACTTTTTTTTCTTTCAGAAATGACACTTTGTGCAGGGACAGTTCTATGTACGGGAAACATGCGCTATTTCACATGCTGACTTTACACCCCCCCCTAGGTACGAAATGTAAAGGAATATTTCACTTTTATTGTTTCACTTTTAGCATTATTAAAATCACTGCTCCCGAAAAAACTGCCGTTTTTAAAACTTTTTTTTGCATTGATACATGGCCCCTGGGACAGGACCCGGGTCCCCAAACACTCCCCTGGGGCAGGACCCGGGTCCCCAAACACTCCCCTGGGGCAGGACCCGGGTCCCCAAACACTTCCCTGGTGCAGGCCCCGGGTCCCCAAACACTCCCCTGGGGCAGGACCCGGGGGTCCCCAAACACTCCCCTGGGGCAGGACCCGGGTCCCCAAACACTCCCCTGGGGCAGGACCCAGGTCCCCAAACACTCCCCTGGGGCAGGACCCGGGTCCCCAAACACTCCCCTGGTGCAGGCCCCGGGTCCCTAAACACTCCCATGGGGCAAGACCCGGGGTCCCCAAACACTCCCCTGGGGCAAGACCCGGGTCCCCAAACACTCCCCTGGGGCAGGACACGGGTCCCCAAACACGCCCCTGGGACAGGACCCGGGTCCCCAAACACTCCCCTGGGGCAAGACCCGGGTCCCCAAACACTCCCCTGGGGCAGGACACGGGTCCCCAAACACGCCCCTGGGACAGGACCCGGGTCCCCAAACACTCCCCTGGGGCAGGACACGGGTCCCCAAACACGCCCCTGGGACAGGACCCGGGTCCCCAAACACCCCCCTGGGGCAGGACCCGGGTCCCCAAACACTCCCCTGGGGCAGGACCCGGGTCCCCAAACACTCCCCTGGGGCAGGACCCGGGTCCCCAAACACTCCCCTGGGGCAGGACTCGGGTCCCCAAACACTCCCCTTAGGCAGGACCCGGGTCCCCAAACACTCCCCTTAGGCAGGACTCGGGTCTCCAAACACTTTTTAGGACAAAAACTTGCATATTAGCCTTTAAAATTAGCACTTTAGATTTCTCCCATAGACTTTAACAGGGTGTTCCGCGGCTTTTCGAATTTCCCGCGACCACCCCAAATTGTTCAGTGTTCGCCGAACAGGCAATGTTCGAGTCGAACTCGAAGCTCATCCCTATTCCCTGATATAGGGAAACACGATCAATGATGTCACACGTCCAGCCCCGCCCCCCTACAGTTAGAAACACAAATGAGGTCACACTTAACCCCTTCAGCGCCCCCTAGTGGTTAACTCCCAAACTGCAATTGTCATTTTCACAGTAAACAGTGCATTTTTATAGCTTTTTGTGCTGTGAAAATGACAATTGTCCCAAAAATGTGTCAAAATTGTCCGAAGTGTCCGCCATAATGTCGCGGTCACGAAAAAAAAACGCTGATCCCCGCCAATAGTAGTAAAAAAAAATATTATTAATAAAAATGCAATAAAACTATCCCCTATTTTGTAAACACTATACATTTTGCACAAAACAATCGATAAAGGCTTATTGCGATTTTTTTTTACCAAAAATAGGTAGAAGAATACGTATCGGCCTAAACTGAGGAAAAAAATCTTTTTTTTATATATTTTTGGGGGATATTTATTACAGCAAAAAGTAAAAAATATTGAATTTTTTTCAAAATCGTTGCTCTATTTTTGTTTATAGCGCAAAAAATTTAAACCGCAGAGGTGATCAAATACCGCCAAAAGAAATCCCTATTTGTGGGGGAAAAAAGGACGCCAATTTTGTTTGGGAGCCACGTCGCACGACCGCGCAATTGTCAGTTAAAGCAACGCAGTGCCGAATCGCAAAAACTGGCCGGGTCCTTTACCTGCATTTTGGTCCGGGTCTTAAGTGGTTAATAATCCCCAGCTGGCTAGTGGAGATGAGGAAGGATCCAGATGACTGCAAGAGCTACCATTGCTGACACCGGGAGTATTCCTGCATGCTGAGTCCATTTGATCTCCGTGATAGAGATCCAACTAATCTGGTAAGCGGCCTCTTCATATACCTGCCATAGTTTCTTCATCTGCTGAGTGGAAGCATAGGATGAAGATTTGCATCTCTGCCCCTTTGATTCCATCAAAACTTTTGTAGCTTATTTAAATGGACACTTTGTTGCCTGTTTTATATAGACATCTTTTCACTTTTTTTGTTACATTGTGTTATATTTCTGCCCAAGTCTTTTTAGGTTTGTGTGTTAATACATTTCCCACATATTTGCACTTTGTTTGCTATCCATGGTTGCACATCTATTCTTATTTTTAACCAATTCTAGCCAACCACAAAGAAACTGTTTTCCCCCCATAGGTGTCAGAGAACAGCCTGCAGAAGAACTGGCACATCTGCTACTGCCCAGCAGAATCGTAGATTGGCACAAAGAAATTCGCTCTTGGCAAATAGAAATTCACCAATGCTAATACGCATGCGCACACGGGCACGAACGGCCGCAAAGATTGAAGTGCGTGCACCAAGGCGCACGCAATGTGTGACCGATTCAGGTGCCCAGTGGCCTATTTAAAGCCAGTACATGAGCCATTAGTTGTTCCGGAGTTCCTGTTCCTGATATTATTGGATTTCCTGTTACCGACTTGCCTTTGACCTGTCTTGTCTCCATTCCCGGCTTTGACTCTCGGTTTGTTCCATTGACTCTGCTCTTGTCTGCTGAACCCGTGTATGACCACTGGCTTGCTCTTCTGGGCTCCACTGCTGCCTGATTACCAGTGTATGACCTCGGCTTACTCCTGACGTTGCTTGCTGCCTTATCTCTGGCTGAAATGCAGTGTATGACTACTGGCCTAGCTCCTGAACCTGCTCCTGGCTCTCCCTTCTGCCAAGTCTCTGGTACATCTGAGGGAACCTGCCCAGCAGTGTATCCTGCTTGTCCAGCCACCATCCAGCAGACCTGTCGCTGCTAGCAACCCCTTCTTCTTTGGGCATAGCACTTCCTGTCACCACCTTCAGAGGTGCCCTGCACTCAGCCGCAAGGGAAGCCCTCTCGGCACCTCGACCTCCAGACCCGGTACGTGACAAAAGCTATTTATCAGGCCGCTGATCTCAGTTGTCGCCTGAAGTCGCTGTTTGGAAGCCACAGTCTGGAGTTGACGGCAGGGGCAACCCATCCATTAAGGGCGCCCCCTCCCTTTCCACCGCCGCCTCCCCCTATTCATTAGTCTGGTCCCTTTCAGGTCACCGGCGCATGAATTCCGATACGCAGAGGCTCTAATAGGCTTTGATATAGGGTGGGCTTGGGGCGCAAAGTGATAGGGTGGGCTTCAAAATAGTTATAGGCTTCAAAATAGGGTGGGCCCTGGGCGCTCCAAACCCACCCAGGTGTGTTACAACAGCAAATCAATATTCGCTGTTGTAACACTGACCCTCCTACCGGCCAATCAGGAAGCGGGTTTTGACACCGGTCACCTGATTGGCTATAAGGACAGGCGATCCTATTGGACGCCTAGGATGGGGAAAGGGAGGAGCTGGAAACCACCATGGAGGAGAGGACACAGGAGCCAACCGGCTACATCACGCTACCAGGTCACCCGCCATGATGAGGTAAGTGCCGGACCGACCGGCAAACAACAGAGGGGGTGGGTGCCTCACAGGGGGGGAGGGGGTGCTGCACAGGGTGGGGTTGGTTTATTGCAAAAAGAATGCCGGTGATCTGCCGATATGGTTCCGGCTAACGAGATGGTTCCTGTAAGGACTGCGCAGGCGCAATCCTTGCCGACGGAAATCTCCGAACCTCGGCCGGCATCCAGGGCGACCTGGAATTTGAGGAAAGTGGCCAGTCGGCCTCACGTCTTCACTTCGCTCGGACGGCTCGCTCCACTCGCTTGGCCTCCTGGCTCTTTTTTTTTAACATCCTCCAATCCACCGGGATGTTAAGGAATGAGCCTGGATGCCGGCCGAGGTTCGGAGATTTCCGTCGGCAAGGATTGCGCCTGCGCAGTCCTTACAGGAACCATCTCGATAGGGAAACCATACCGACAAGTCACCGGCAACTTGATTGCTTCTTCTTAAATCTTTATTGAGCGCAAACAGCAGTGCAACATCGAACCGCTAACATGTTTCGGCAAAAGCCTTCGGCCGATGGAAATCTCCGAACCTCGGCCGGCATCCAGGGCGACCTGGAATTTGAGGAAAGTGGCCAGTCGGCCTCACGTCCTCGCTCCACTCGCTCGGCCTCCTGGCTCTTTTTTTAACATCCTCCAATCCATGGGGATGTTAAGGAATGAGCCTGGATGCCGGCCGAGGTTCGGAGATTCCTGTCGGCAAGGATTGCGCCTGCGCTGTCTTTACAGGAACCATCTCGATAGGGGATCCATACCGACACGTCACCGGCAACTTGATTGTTTCTTCTTAACCACTTCCCGACTGCCGCACGCCTTTTTACGTCCACAGAATGGCACGTACAGGCAAATGGGCGTACAGGTACGTCCTTGCCTTTCCGCGGGTCGGGGGTCCGATCGGGACCCCCCCCCGCTACATGCGGCGGTCGGATTCCCGCGGGGAGCGATCCGGGACGACGGCGCGGCTATTCGTTTATAGCCGCCCCCTCGCGATCGCTCCCCGGAGCTGAAGAACGGGAAGAGCCGTATGTAAACACGGCTTCCCTGTGCTTCACTATGGCGGCTGCATCGATCGAGTCATCCCTTTTATAGGGAGACTCGATCGATGACGTCAGACCTACAGCCACACCCCCCTACAGTTGTAAACACACACTAGGTGAAGCCTAACTCCTACAGCGCCCCCTGTGGTTAACTCCCAAACTGCAACTGTCATTTTCACAATAAAGAATGCAATTTAAATGCATTTTTGCTGTGAAAATGACAATGGTCCCAAAAATGTGTCAAAATTGTCCGAAGTGTCCGCCATAATGTCGCAGTCACGAAAAAAATCGCTGATCGCCGCCAATAGTAGTAAAAAAAAAATAATTAATAAAAATGCAATAAAACTATCCCCTATTTTGTAAACGCTATAAATTTTGCGCAAACCAATCGATAAACGCTTATTGCGATTTTTTTTACCAAAAATAGGTAGAAGAATACGTATCGGCCTAAACTGAGGAAAAAAAAAATGTTATATATGTTTTTGGGGGATATTTATTGTAGCAAAAAGTAAAAAATATTCCTTTTTTTCAAAATTTTCGCTCTATTTTTGTTTATAGCGCAAAAAATTAAAACCGCAGAGGTGATCAAATACCACCAAAAGAAAGCTCTATTTGTGGGGGGAAAAGGACGCCAATTTTGTTTGGGAGCCACGTCGCACGAGCGCGCAATTGTCTGTTAAAGCGTCGCAGTCCCGAATTGTAAAAACGCCTTTGGGCATTTAGCAACATATTGGTCCGGGGCTTAAGTGGTTAAATCTTTATTGAGCGCAAACAGCAGTGCGACATCGAACCGCTAACATGCTTCGGCAAAAGCCGAAACATGTTAGCGTTTCGATGTCGCACTTTTGTTTGCGCTCAATAAAGATTTAAAGAAGAAGCAATCGAGTTGCCGGCATTCTTTTTGCAATTTTGATGTTTGTGGGACACAATGGCCTGAGCAACGTTCTCCAGCTCATCATCCTACAAACATGCGGTAGAGCTTGGGTGAGCCTTAGTCTACATCACCACGGGGGGTTGGGTTATTGTTTTCCGCGCCCCCCCGCCAAAAAAAAAGGAAAAACACCAGCCCCCCACTGACTGATAACCTCTGTATGTGCCAGTTCTGCACAGAAAACGAAGATTAATCCTCATTTCCCGGCTTCTTCCCGGCACAACCTGATTCGGCACAATCCGAGAAGAGAAGGAGAAGGGTTTGCCGAGCCGGTGTAGAGTTAGCCGGATGGTTTCGGGGGAGGTCCGCTCAGCATCACCAAACATGTTTTCCCGGTTTTTATAAATGTTTCATTTGCTACACGACAGTAAATATGTATCGGCGCCGAGGGGGGAAGTCGGTGTTTGTGATGTAAATCCCCCCGGAGACGAGGAACGCGTTCCGTCCTTAAATAATAAATGGCGTTCCGCTGGGAGAGGGTGTGCATAAAAATGTACGGATCTTCCTAGAACGCAATATACTGCCGGTGGGTTCCATTAAATCAGAGACAGGCGGGGAGGAGGGGCGGATCACCGGGAGAAGCCGGGACATTACTCACAGCCGGTACTACCGGGATATTCAATGGAGGGGCCTTCCATAGATACTGCGAGGAAGAGCTCCGAATCCCACTTATTAGAGAAAGACTTTTCCTCCCAATACTCAACTCCTCCGTACGCTGCCGCCGGTTCGCCCGCCGCTCGCGGCAACTCAGACGTCCTAGATAGAGACGTTCGCCACGGAAACATTTGTTTTGCTTTGGGTTTGTTCGTTAACCACCTCCTGCCCACCCCATAGCAGAATGGTGGCTACAGCGCCGGCCTTAATTCCCGGGACGACGTCATATGACGTCCTCCCGGCAGGGATGGACTGGCCATTGGGACTACAGGGAGTTTCCCGGTAGGACGATGGCTCAGTGGGCCGGCATCAGTGACTGCGGACCGCCACCCCTCTCCGCTCCTCTGTCTCTCCCTTCCCACAGCACTCACCTGGGGGGAACAAAGAAGCAGGGGGAGGACCAGAGGAGCAGGGGGAGGAGCAGAGGAGCATGGGGGAGGGGACAGACTGCTGACTCAACAGTTATGGCCTGGGAGTTTCTCACTTCTGCCTAATCTTGTCCCATAAGGGGGGGGGCACCGAACTGATTCTTTTCCCCGGGTGAAATAATGTCTAGCTTCCCCACTGGTACTGCCTATAAGAGTACCAGTACCAGCCGTTCTACTCTAATAAAATGGCTAGTGAAGGGGGAGAGGGGGCTTGGGGGGGGGGGGGGGGGGGTGCGGGAGTTGTCCGGCCCCCATGGGAGAGACCTGTCAAAGTGGGCCAGTCTGGATGAAGTTCAGGGCCAAATTTTTGTCCCAGTCCAGCCCTGCCCCCCGTGCATGAGCTGCCCACGTGCCCCCTGTGGTGTGCGCGCGCGGCACGTTCTGTGATCGTCGAGTCTATGAGACTCTGCTGATCACAGATCCCGACCCCTTACCATGTGATCAGTTGTCAGCCAATGACAGCTGATCATGTGATGTAAACAGAAGTTCGCTAATCGTTCCCCCCCCCCCTCACTCTGTCAGAGGGACAACAGTCCCTCACACAGAGAGCCGTGGCTGCCTCATCTGTGCCCACAAGTGCCACCTATCAATGCCCACCAGTGCCTCATCAGTGCAGCCGATCAGTGTCACCTACCAGTGCCACCTATCAGTGCCCTTCAATGCCGCCCATTAGTGCCACCTATCAGTGCCCAGTGCTGCCTTTTCAGTGCCACCTATCAATGCCCTTCAGTGTTGCCCATTAGTGCCACCTCTCAGTGCCCAACAGTTGCACCTATCAGTATCACCTATCAGTGCCCTTCAGTGCCGCCCATTAGTGCCACCCATCAGTGCCACCTCTCAGTGCCCAACAGTTCCACCTATCAGTGTCACCTTTCAGTGCCCTTCAGTGCCGCCCATTAGTGTCAACCATCAGTGCCACCCCTCAGTGCACGACCGTGCCACCCTACCAGTGCAGCCTTATCAGTGCCGCCTATCAGTGCCCATCAGTGCAGCCTATCAATGCCCTTCAGTGTCGCCCACCAGTGCCACCTCACAATGCCACCTATCAGTGCCGCCTTATCAGTGCCCATCAGTGCAGCCTATCAATGCCCTTCAGTGTCACCCATCAGTGCCACATCACAGTGCAGTCTATCAATGCCCTTCAGTGTCGCCCATCAGTGCCACCTATCAGTATAACCTATCAGTGCCACCTCTCAGTGCCCAACAGTTCCACCTATCAGTATCACCTATCAGTGCCGCGCATTAGTGCCAACCATTAGTGCCCATCAGTACCACCTACCTGTGCCGCCTTATCAGTGCCACCTATCAGTCCCCGTCAGTGCAGCCTATCAATGCCCTTCAGTGTCACCCATTAGTGCCCATCAGTGCAACCTATTAGTGCCAACCATCGGTGCCCATCAGTGCCACCTCTCAGTGCCTGACAGTTCCACCCATCAGTGCAGCCTCATCAGCGTACATCAATGAAGGAGAAAAATTACCTGTCTTCAAAATTTTAGAACAAACTATGAAACAGTTTTTTTTTTTTAATGTGTAATTTCACCTGCAGATTTTTCTGGAAAGATGAACTTACACTTTAAATAAAATAAATACCCGTCACTGTGCCCAAAGCTATCGCTTGTTGCCCCCTTGTGATAGCAACAAATTTAAATTAAAATAAATTAAAAAAAAAAATTGTAAAAAAAAATTTAATAAAATAAATACAAATACATGTCACCTGCCCAAAGCTAACGCTTGTTGCCCCCTTGTGTGATAGCAACAAATTTAAATGAAGAAAAATAATAAAAAAGAAAGTGTCAAAAAAAATATCACTTGCTCACCCCCTTGTGATATCAATAAAGTTAAATAATATTTTCTTTTTTTTTAAAAAACAATTTAAATAAAATAAATACCTGTCACCTGCCCAAAACTAGGGCTTGGTGCCCCCTTGTGATAGCAATATAGTTAAATAAATAAATAAATAAATACAGTAAGTGTAAAAAAAAAACAATTTCAATAAAATAAATTCTTGCCACCTACCCAAAGCGCCCTTGTGATAGCAATAAAGTTAAATAATAAAAAAAAAAATAATGTGTAAAAAAATAAAAAACGATTTAAATATAATAAATACCTGTCACCTGACCAAATCTATCATTTGCTCACCCCCTTGTGATATCAATAAAGTTAAATAGAATACAAAAAAAAAAATATTTAAATAAAATAAATACATGTCACCTGTCCAAAACTATGGTTTGTTGCCTCCTTGTGATAGCAAGTTGGTTAAATTAAATAACATAAATAAATAAAAGTGTTTATTTAAATTAAATAAAAATAAAATGATAAAATAAAAAAAATGAAGTGTAAAAAAAAAGTGTATTGTGATATCAATAAAGTTAAATAATATTTTTTTTTTTTAAAACGATTTAAATAAAATAAATACATGGCACCTGCCCAAAACTATTGCTTGTTGCCCCCTTGTGATAGCAACAAATTTAAATGAAGAAAAATAATAAAAAAGAAAGTGTAAAAAAATATCACTTGCTCACCCCTTGTGATATCAATAAAGTTAAATGAAAATAAAAAAACGTTTAAAAACAATTTAAATTAAATAAATACCTGTCACCTGCCCAAAACTATGGCTTGTTGCCCCCTTGTGATAGCAATATAGTTAAATAAAAAATAAAAAAAATTAAGTGTAAAAAAAATATTTTAATAAAATAAATACTTGCCACCTACCCAAAGCGATCACAATTGTGATAGCAATAAAGTTAAATGAAAAAAATAAAATAAAAAATAATGTGTAGAAAAAAAAACTATTTAAATAAAATAAATACCTGTCACCTGACCAAAGCTATCATTTGCTTGTGATATCAATAAAGTTAAATTGAATAAAAAAAAATGATTTAAATAAAATAAATACATGTCACCTGTCCAAAACTATTTTCTTGTTGCCTCATTGTGATAGCAAGTTGGTTAAAAAAAAATAATAAAAAAAATAAAAGTGTTTATTTAAATTAAATAAATACCTGTCACCTACCCAGAGCAATAAAATGAAATGATAAAATAAAAAAAAATGAAGTGTAAAAAAAGTATCACTTGCTCACCCCCTTGTGATATCAATAAAGTTAAATAATATATTTTTATTCAAAAATGATTTAAATAAAATAAATACTCGTCACCTGCCCAAAACTATGGCTTGTTGCCCCCTTGTGATAAAAATAAAGTAAAATAAAAATAAATAAAAAAAAGTGTAAAAAATTATTTAATAAAATAAATACATGTCACCTGCCCAAAGCTATTACTTGTTGCCCCCTTGTGATAGAAATAAAGTTAAATAAATAAATAAAAAAAAAGTGTAAAAAATTATTTAATAAAATAAATACATGTCACCTGCCCAAAGCTAACGCTTGTTGCCCCCTTGTGATAGCAACAAATTTAAATGAAGAAAAATAATATAAAAGAAAGTGTAAAAAAATATCATTTGCTCACCTCCTTGTGATATCAATAAAGTTAAATGAAAAAAAAAATGTTTAAAAACAATTTAAATAAAAAAAATACCCGTCACCTGCCCAAAACTATTGCTTGTTGCCCCCTTGTGATAGAAATAAAGTTAAATAAAAAAAAATAAAAAAAAGTGGTGTAAAAAATTATTTAATAAAATAAATACATGTCACCTACCCAAAGCTATTACTTGTTGCCCCCTTGTAAAAGAAATAAAGTTAAATAAATAACTAAATAAATAAATAAATAAAAAGTGTAAACAATAATTTAATAAAATAAATACATGTCACCTGCCCAAAGCCAACGCGTGTTGCCCCCTTGTGATAGCAACAAATTTAAATGAAGAAAATGTATATAAAATAAAGTGTAAAAAAATATCACTTGCTCACCCCCTTGTGATATCAATAAAGTTAAATGAAAATAAAAAAAGTTTAAAAACAATTTAAATAAAATAAATACTTGTCACCTGCCCAAAACTATGGCTTGTTGCCCCTTGTGATAGCAATATAGTTAAATAAATAAATAAATAAGTATAAAAAAAACAATTTCAATAAAATAAATTCTTGCCACCTAACCAAAGCGATCACTTGTTGTTGCACCCTTGTGATAGCAATAAAGTTAAATGAAAAAAAAAAAAAATATTAAAAAATAATGTGTAAAAAAAAAAAAAAACTATTTAAATAAAATAAATACCTGTCACCTGACCAAAGCTATCATTTGCTCACACCCTTGTGATATCAATAAAGTTAAATGGAATAAAAAAAAAATGATTTAAATAAAATAAATACATGTCACCTGTCCAAAACTATGGCTTGTTGCCCCCTTGTGATAGCAAGTTGGTTAAATTAAATAAAATAAATAAATAAAAGTGTTTAGCAGATTTTTTTTTTTTGTATAAATTTGTTTGTGTATGATATAAAAAAAAAATTGTATGAGCCACCATTTTATTCTCCAGGGCCTCTGCTTTCAGAAAATTTATAAATGTTTAAAAGTAATAATTTTCTAGCAAAAAAAATAATAATAAAAAAAAATACAGATTTTAATGTGAAAAATAAAAAAATTGCTCTAGACAGGAAGTGGTTAAATAAATATAACATCCACAAGGCCCCATCGCCTTTATGTACTAACCAAGCCGTGCCATAAAAATAAGATGTGCGTTGTTGTTTTATTTTTATGTTGTTGTTTTTTTTTCTCTTGGCTGGAACGGGAAGGATGGAGAGCGCAGGAAGCGAGCGGAGATGACGGGAGAGTTTTTTTATTTTTTTTTATTTGTTACAATAATATAATAGTCGCTGGCTTGTTGCGACGGTGAATTATCCCGATGTGTTTATTCTTTCAGTAACCATGGAAACGCAATTTCAGTGACAGCTCAGCTGAAATATAACCTTGTGTTCTGTGAATTTGACATTTCATTGTTTAAACCAGAAATGTTTTTTTTTATTTATTTATTTTTATAAATATTCCTAATAAACATTGAAAACCACTGAAGTATTGGAAATAACAAAGCAAATTGGCGCGCTCAGAAATCTATCAATTTTTTTTCCCTGTGTGAATGAGCCTGCCGGAGATTTATTTTTATGTATATATTTTTTTATATTATTATTCTTTTTTTTTCTTTTTTTTTTCTAACCATTATCAACATGTAACGAATTGACAAGGAAACAAATACAAAGAAACCTTTTTGTGTTCTTTTGTATCTTTCTATATGATTAAAGTTGCGGCGTGTCGGCGTCACCTGTTTGCTCATTGTCTTCCGAAGATCATACGTTGTCAGCGTCTCGCGGTTCAACTTATAAAGACGTAAAAAAGAAAGAACGCTGACGTGTTTCTCACTGGAGCCCCCTCCCCCCTCCCCCTTTGTTACCATTTATTTTTTCTGTTTTTTTTAGTTCCCTTAATTCCGCATCGCATGTTAATGCAATCTTCTCTCCCGAAAAACACCCCCCCCCCCACACACCTTGGCACCGGATTAAAGTAAACCTGGGAAGGCAAAGGGGGCCAGATTTACATAGAAATACGTTACTCTGCGGCGGCGTAACGTATCCCATTTACGTTACACCGCCGTCATGCGTAAGTGCTTGATTCACAAAGCACTTACCTGTAAACTTGCGGCGGCGTAGCGTAAATCCGCCCGGCGCAAGCCCGCCTAATTCAAATGGGGCGGGGACCATTTAAATTAGGCGCGTTCCCGCGCCGAACGTACTGCGCATGCTCCGTCCCTAAAATTTCCCGACGTGCATTGCGCTAAATGACGTCGCAAGGACGTCATTGGTTTCGACGTTAACGTAAATGGCGTCCAGCGCCATTCACGGACGACTTACGCAAACGACGTGAAATTTAAATATTTGACGCGGGAACGACGGCCATACTTAACATTGGTTAGGCCACCTAGAGGGCATGCTTAGTTTTACGCGACGTATCTCTGGTGGACCCCAGATGATGTTCTTTTTGTAACGAAACATGTCGGGATGAACTGCTGTTGTTCCTGCTACCCTTTTTTATGAGCTCGATTGAACATTGCAAAATGTGAGTTACTCTCTTTTAAAATAAATATATATTTTTTTTTTTTTACGGAATTATGCTATGTGCGCCATGCTTTTTGTTTTTCATACTTATCGGTTGGATTACTGATATACCCTCTGTGTGAACATCGCTGCTTGCTGGAAACCATTTTCATACCATTTGCCTGAGGTTTTCTTCATTGATACCGAATCGCATGACGCTACACTTTTCTACACATGTTTTATTAGCAACTTTTTTGATCTCATTTGCTGTGTTAGCGGCTTTTCAGTTTACTAGATAGCGCAGTATTTTTTATTTTTTCTATTTTGCCCATTGTTGGGAATGGTCCCCTGAGTTAAAAGTAATGATTCTGACATGATGGGACCAATCCCATATCTCCCATCATGTTCATGGACATTCGTTTGAACTCAGGGACAGTTCGGAGCTATTGGAATGGTTCCATCATGCTCAGGGACATTCCCTTAAAAACTGGGACAGTCGGGAGCTATGGGAATGGTCCCATCATGATCAGGGACATTCCCTTGAAATCAGACAGTTTGGAGATATGGGAATGGTCCCATCATGCTCAGGGACATTGCCTTGTAATCAGGGACAGTTGGGAGCTATGGGAATTGTGACATTGTTGGGAATGGTCCCCTGAGTTCAAAGAAATGACTTCCATCATAATCAGGGTCATTCCCTTGAAATCAGGGACAGTCGGGAGCTATGGGAATGGTCCCATCGTGCTCAGGGACATTCCCTTGAAATCAGGGACAGTCGGGAGCTATGGGGATGGTCCCATCGTGCTCAGGAACATTCCCTTGAAATCAGGGACAGTCGGGAGCTATGGGGATGGTCCCATCGTGCTCAGGGACATTCCCTTGAAATCAGGGACAGTCGGGAGCTATGGGAATGGTCCCATCAAGCTCAGGAACATTCCCTTGAAATCAGGGACAGTCGGGAGCTATGGCAATGGTCCCATCAAGCTCAGGAACATTCCCTTGAAATCAGGGACAGTCGGGAGCTATGGCAATGGTCCCATCAAGCTCAGGAACATTCCCTTGAAATCAGGGACAGTCGGGAGCTATGGGATGGTCCCATCGTGCTCAGGAACATTCCCTTGAAATCAGGGACAGTCGGGAGCTATGGGGATGGTCCCATGATGCTCAGGGACATGTGCCGAGTTAGTCCGCCCCTGTCCCCTGCATTCTGGACTGCTCCCAGTGTCCGTTTCATTTCGGGACACTGTATTGTCCTGAAATGATGGTGCCCGGGACCCCGGGACAGATCTGCTAAATGCGGGACTGTCCTGGCCAACCCCGGGACACGTGGTCACGCTAGCGTCCTACCTACTTCCCTTCAATGTCTAGGACAGCTGTTATACGGAACAGTCCCAACAGATACAAGAAACTGCAAGGAAACGTCTCTATTAGCGGACTTAACCTTTTAAAAAGCAAGTCGCTAAAAGCGACAAATTTGTTCTCCGAAGAAACCGAAAAAGGAAAAAACGAACGGCGGCCATCTTTAATAATTCAAACCCACAGACCTAAAACAGACTGACTTTTTATTAAGCGCGGCGCCATAATTATGCGCCGTCCCGCTTTGTCTTCAAAAAATATTTTCATTGTTGTGAAAGGGAAAACGTCGGCGAGCGTTAAACCCCCCGCCCCCCCCCCCCCCACAACAGAGAAAAATATACTGGAAACGAATAAAGGACTTATTGTAATAGCGATCGCTCGGGGGCTTTAATAAGCAGATCGCTCGGCTCGGCGTCTGTAGAGTCTTCTGTAGCAAAGACCAAAAACACATCAGTTGGAGAAATAATGTTGACTCTATTTTTTCTTTTTTTCTTTTTTTTCTTTTTTTTTTCCAGCTCTTTGCAATTTTTATAAACTTCTTGCAAAATTGACTTTATATTATATTTTAATGTTGCATTTGGAGGATTTTAATATAATTCCAAATATTAGCATTGCTGCGAGGAGCGCGCCGATAGCAGAGGCTTTACTGCCCTCTAGTGGGGGGAAGGGGAGGGAAAAGGGAAGAGCGGCGTTTTTTTTATGTCGGCGTTTAATGCGCATTACTGCAGATGTTGATGGTGATATTAAAATGGAGCAAAAGCCGCTGAATTAAGCACTGTGCAGAAGAACTCAGTCAGGGCACATTAAGGGAAATGTGGGAAAAAAAAAAAGGATGGCTTACTGCACAAAAAATAAAAAATGTCAGCGGCCGACGGGCTAAAAAAGAAAAAGAAATGATCAGAAATATAAATCTATCATCTCCAGGAGCACTCAGATAAATGAAAGGAAGCGAAGATGTGTCTAGAGCCTCGGAGATTCTAAAGAAGTGTTCTTCTATCCGCAGTGTGCTGACCGTCATTATAATAAAGAGACAAGTCCGGCCGAAACCCGGACCCAGCATAACAGGAGGAGAACCCGGGGTAAGGAGAAGGACCCAACTTGGATAGAACGGGGTCTACATTTCTCAACCTTTTTTCAGTCAGGGCACCCCAATCTAAAATGTAAATGTTTTCAATGGGAAAACTGAGCCTGGGATGAAGTTAACTTCCCATCAGAAGCTCCCATTGACATCAGAGGTCCCCCCATCACATCAGAGGTCCTCCCATCACATCAGAGGTCCCCCATCACATCAGAGGTCCTCCATCACATCAGAGGTCCTCCATCACATAAGAGGTCCCCCGATCATATTAGAGGTCTCCCATCACATCAGAGGTCCCCCCATCACATCAGCGGTCCCCCCCCCCCATCATATCAGAGGTCCTCCCATCACATCAGAGGTCCCCCCATCATATTAGAGGTCTCCCATCACATCAGAGGTCCTCCCATCACATGAGAGGTCCTCCCATCACATCAGAGGTCCCCCCATCACATCAGAGGTCCCCCATCACATCAGAGGTCCCCCCATCACATGAGAGGTCCCCCCATCATATGAGAGGTCTTCCATCACATCAGAGGTCCCCCCATCACATCAGAGGTCCCCCATCACATCAGAGGTCCCCCCATCACATCAGAGGTCCCCCCATCATATGAGAGGTCCCCCCATCATATGAGAGGTCTTCCATCACATCAGAGGTCCCCCCATCATATTAGAAGTCTCCCATCACATCAGAGGTCCCCCCATCACATCAGAGGTCCCCCCATCATATTAGAGGTCCCCCCATCACATCAGAGGTCCTCCCATCACATCAGAGGTCCCCCCATCATATTAGAGGTCTCCCCATCACATCAGAGGTCCTCCCCCATCACATCAGAGGTCCTCCCCCATCACATCAGAGGTCCTCCCATCACATCAGAGGTCCTCCCATCACATCAGAGGTCCCCCCATCACATCAGAGGTCCCCCCCATCACATCAGAGGTCCTCCCATCACATCAGAGGTCCCCCCATTACATCAGAGGTCCCCCCATCACATCAGAGGTCCCCTCATCACATCAGAGGTCCTCCCGTCACATCAGAGGTCCCCCCATCACATCAGAGGTCCCCTCATCACATCAGAGGTCCTCCCATCACATCAGAGGTCCTCCCATCACATCAGAGGTCCCCCATCACATCAGAGGTCCCCCCCCCATCACATCAGAGGTCCTCCCATCACATCAGAGGTCCCCCCATCACATCAGAGGTCCCCCCATCATATTAGAGGTCCCCCCATCACATCAGAGGTCCTCCCATCACATCAGAGGTCCCCCCATCATATTAGAGGTCTCCCCATCACATCAGAGGTCCCCCCATCACATCAGAGGTCCTCCCCCATCACATCAGAGGTCCTCCCATCACATCAGAGGTCCTCCCATCACATCAGAGGTCCCCCCATCACATCAGAGGTCCCCCCCATCACATCAGAGGTCCTCCCATCACATCAGAGGTCCCCCCATTACATCAGAGGTCCCCCCATCACATCAGAGGTCCCCTCATCACATCAGAGGTCCTCCCGTCACATCAGAGGTCCCCCCATCACATCAGAGGTCCCCTCATCACATCAGAGGTCCTCCCATCACATCAGAGGTCCTCCCATCACATCAGAGGTCCCCCATCACATCAGAGGTCCCCCCCATCACATCAGAGGTCCTCCCATCACATCAGAGGTCCCCCCATTACATCAGAGGTCCCCCCATCACATCAGAGGTCCCCTCATCACATCAGAGGTCCTCCCATCACATCAGAGGTCCCCCCATCACATCAGAGGTCCCCTTATCACATCAGAGGTCCCCCCATCACAGCAGAAGTTCCTGATCATGTCAGAGGTCCTCCCATCACACCAGAGGTCCTCCCATCACATCAGAGGTCCCCTCATCACATCAGAGGTCCCCCCATCACAGCAGAAGTTCCTGATCATGTCAGAGGTCCTCCCATCTCAATAGAGGTCCTCCTATCACATCGGAGGTCCCCCCATCACATCAGAGGTCCCTCATCACATCAGAGCCCCCCCCCCATCACATCAGAGGTCCCCCCATCACATCAGAGGTCCCCCCATCACATCAGAGGTTCTCCCATCACATCAGAGGTTCCTCATCACATCAGAGATCCCCCATCACATCAGAGGTCCCCCATCACATCAGAGCCCCCCTTTACATCAGTGCCCCTTCCCATCAAAGGTCTCCCATCACTCTGATGTTATGGGGAGCTCTCGTGTATAGGGGGCCTCTGAGGTGAAGGAAGAACTCTGATGGGATGGTGAGAACTCTGACATGATGAGAGTAGGGTGACCACGTGTCCCGGATTGCCCGGGACAGTCCCGCATTTTGCAGGTCTGTCCCGGGCACCTTCATTCCATGACAATACAGTGTCCCGGAATGAAACACAGCCACCCCCTCCCGGGCCAATCTGATGCCCCCCAAAAAAGGCTGCTTTACTCACTGACAGTACTTGCCCTGGCCAGGAATGCCTGGAGGAGCACAATCCCTGCCCCCTGCTTGTGATTGGAGAAATCGTAAATCCCACCTCTTGTGTCCAATCACTGTGCTGTAAATTCGTTACAGCACCAGCTGATTTTTGGAAAGGGAGGGTGTCCCTGAATGGTAGTTTGGAAATGTGGTCACCCTAGATGAGAGACCTGATTTAATGGGAGCCTTTGATGTAAATGGGGCTATTATTTAATGGGGGGACCTCTGATGTGACAGGGACTTTGATGTAAAGGGGGCTCTTATTTAATGGGGGGACCGCTCATTTGATGGGGACTTTGATGTAAAGGGGGCTCTTATTTAATGGGGGGACCTCTGATGTGACGGGGACTTTGATGTAAAGGGGGCTCTTATTTAATGGGGGGACCTCTGGTGTGACGGGGACTTTGATGTAAAGGGGGCTATTATTTGATGGAGTGACCTCTGATGTGAAGGGTGGCATTTATTTGATGTGGGAACTTCTGATGTGAAGAGGGACTATGATGTAACTATACATCAGAGGCCCCCCATTACATCAAAGCCCCCTTTTATATCACAGCGCCCCTTCACATCAGAGGCCCCCCCATCAAATCAGAGGCCCCCCATCACATCACAGCCCCTCTTTATATCACAATGCCCCTTCGCACCAGAGGTCCCCCCATAAAATTAGAGCCCCCCCCTTTACGCTAGTGATCCCCCATCTAAAAAGAGCCCCCTTTAAATCACAGGTCCCCCAATTACAGGAGAGCCCCCCTTTACATCACAGTGCCCCTTCACATTAGAGGTCCCCCTATCAAATAAGAGCCCCCCTTTACATCAGAGTCCCTCTTCAAATTGAGGGCCCCCTCATCACATCGATAGTCCCATATCATGTCAGGTCTCACCATCACATCGCTGCATCCATAAAGAACGCAGGAGCGCCGCCACCCCTCTCCTGCACTGATCTAATCCCCATAGATAGATTCATGCATCTATGGTCACTGCTGACAACCTCTATTCAGGTGTCCGGCCCCTTTCCGGGGGAACCTGAATTACAGAGGTGGGGGTATTTTTTGGAAGCACCCGATTAGAGCCATAGGCTCTAATAGGCGTCCAAAAAGGTGAACAAAAAGTTTTTAGAAAATATGGAACGAGAATGAAAAGGTATTTTTTTTCACTATGAGTCTTTTGAACGTGTCATTTTTTTCCACACGTTTTTGGAAAATTTGGAAAGAAAATGAAAAGGTATTTTCTCATCCATCACATCAGAGGTCCCCCCATCACAGCAGAAGTTCCTCATCATGTCAGAGGTCCTCCCATCTCAATAGAGGTCCTCCTATCACATCGGAGGTCCCCCCATCACATCAGAGGTCCCTTATCACATCAGAGCCCCCCCCATCACATCAGAGGTCCTCCATCACATCAGAGGTCCCCCCATCACATCAGAGGTCCTCATCACATCAGAGGTCCCCCCATCACATCAGAGGTTCCCCATCACATCAGAGGTCCCCCATCACATCAGAGGTCCCCCATCACATCAGAGGTCCCATCATATCAGAGGTCCCTCATCACATCAGAGGTCCCCCATCACATCAGAGGTCCCCCCATCACATCAGAGGTCCCCCATCACATCAGAGGTCCCCCATCACATCAGAGGTCCCCCATCACATCAGAGGTTTCCCATCACATCAGAGGTCCCTTATCACATCAGAGGTCCTCCATCACATCAGAGGTCCCTCATCACATGAGATGTTCCTCCATCACATCAGAGGTCCTCCCATCACATCAGAGGTCCCCCCATCACATCAGAGCCCCCCTCCCATCACATCAGAGGTCCTCCCATCACATCAGAGCCCCCCCTCCCATCACATCAGAGGTCCTCCCATCACACCAGAGGTCCTCCCATCACATCAGAGGTCCCCCCATCACATCAGAGGTCCCCCATCAAATCAGAGCCCCCCTTTACATTAGTGCCCCTTCCCATCAAAGGTCCCCCATCACTCTGATGTTATGGGGAGCTCTCGTGTATAAAATGGCATGTTCAAAAAATTTGGAAAGAAAATGAAAAGGTATTTTCTTTTCACTATTGATTTTCTTTCCATATTTTCCAAAAACTTGTGGAAGAAAATGACACGTTCAAAAGACTCATAGAATATACGTTGGGTGTTTGCTTTTCAAAATGTTGTCACTTTGCTGGCGTTTCCATTGTACTGGTGCTCTAGAGCCTCCAAAAATGTAAGACAATGTCAGGAAATTAGGGCCCAGATTCACAAAGCACTTACGCCGACGTATAACACGTTACGCCGACGTAAGTGCCAATGTGCGGCAGACTCACAAACCAACATGCGCCTAAAAACAGGCTACACCCCGCCGACGTAGCTTGCACACGCCGGCATAGGGTGGGCGCACATTTAGGCTGGGCGCATGGTGCTGCTCCCATTGATTAGCCATTCAAACATGGGAAATACGCAGATTCACGAACGTGTGTGTGCCCGGCGCAGGCTACGCGAGATGCACGTAAGTTGTACGTCCGGCGTAAAGTTATTCCCCATAATGGAGGTGCAACCCGGCAACAGACATGCACAGGTCAGCACCAGGGAACACAAGCCGGCGTATTGTGCGTTGGACGTGTGTCTGGCTGGGCGTACGTTATGTTCACGGCGTAGCTTAGGCAGTTGTGCCGGCGTGGTTGTGAGCAGGCGCAGGGGGGGTGCTGTGCATGCGTCCACGTCACGGCGCATGCGCAGTTCGTGATACGTACCTGTCTGGCGCTCGGCCCATCATTTGCATGGGGTCACGCCCACTTCCACCTACGCCGGCGTGCGCCTTCGAAAACCCACGCCACGCTGGCGCAGCGTTGGGAGCACTGGCTTGCTGAATGCAATGCTTGCCTCTCCGCGCTACGTTGGCGTGCCGTACAGTGTGTGCGCTACGGCGGCGCAATGTGCGCCATGCTCTCTGTGAATCTGGGCCTAGATGTGTAATTTAAGCCCCTAGAACACCTGAAGGTGCTCCTTGGATGTTGGGCCGCTCTATACGGCCAGGCTGTGAAAAAGTCTCACACATGTGGTATCGCCGTACTCATTTCTAACTTTTTTGAAATGCGTTTTTTCCTGGATATTTTTGTTGTTATTCCGTCTCTCACTGTTATAATAAACCGACCAATAAAATGATAGACTGATCGTTTCTTTGTCACAAAATCAGCAGCCGATCGAATACTTTTTTCACTGGCCCAGATTCAGGTAGCAATTGCGTCTGCGTAACCATAGTTACGCAGCGCAATTGCTTACTTGCGCCGGCGTTTCGAATGCTCCTGATTTAGGAACGATACGCCGACTGCAGCCTAAGATATGACTGGCATAAGGCTCTTACGCCCGCATATCTTAGGCTGCATTCTTACGATGGCCGCTAGGGGGCGTTCCCGTAGTGGTCAGCGTAGAGTATGCAAATTGCATACTAACGCCGATTCACTACCCTACGCTAGCCCTGCGTACGCAGTTTACGTCGTTTACGTTCGTCGGGTTTCGCGTAAGGCTGCTCCTGCTATCAGCAGGGGCAGCCAATGCTACGTATACCCGTCGTTCCCGCGTCGCGAAGTTTAAATTTTACGTCATTTGCGTAAGTGAATCGTGAATGCCGCTGGACGCCATTTACGTTCACTTTGAAGCCAATGACGTCCTTGCGACGTCATTTGCCGCAATGCACGTCGGGAAAGTTTCACGAACGGAGCATGCGCACTACATTCGGCGCGGGAACGCGCCTAATTTAAATGATCCACGCCCCCTACGGGATCATTTAAATTACGCGCCCTTACGCCGGGCATTTTTGAGGAGCGCCCACGCAAATTACGTGGCTACTGCTTCGTGAATGAAGCGTAGCGCAGATAATTTGCGGGGGCGCAGGGCAAAAACGGGACGTAAGAAGTGCGCAGCGGTACCTGAATCTGACCCACTGTATCTATTTACTAATGATAAGGAATGCACAGAGTTCATGGTGATTGAAAGAGTGAAATTCCACTTTCAGCGCACAATGAAGTGAAATGGTCGGCGCGCTTCTAGAACAATCCCCCGGATCGACATTTTTCACGCCACCGCAATAAACTCTTTCACTTAACACCAACAAGCCAGGCCAGTAATAACAGTCATATAATACGCGTTCTGCTGAAATGTAAGCTGTAATTCAGCCGTAATGTTCCGTGTCACTGAAGGTTTCAGCCTGAAGGTGACCGAATAAAACCGACAAAAAAAAGAGTCCGAAAAAAAAAAAACTTATAAAAGCGCCGGTGACATGGAATACGTCAGGAAATGCAACTTAACCCCCCCAAGACGCCTTCAGATGGGAGGATTTCCAGGACACATCACATCGCGCAGCGTCGCCGTTCTAACGCTCGCCGCTGTTCAAAGAGTAATTGTAAGCAACCGGCGGAGCGAATCAGCGCCGAGAACCACCGAGACTCTGCCTGAAGGGTGACCGCAGCTGTCAGGAACCCGACAAGTCGAGGCAAAGCAAATATAGCGATCAATTTATAACCTGCGAAGGTGCGCACGGGCAGATCCGTACACGAGACAACGCAGGGGAAAAAAATCCTCAGCCCCGCTTAACCGCTTAAGCCCCCGGACCATTGTGCAGGTTAGGGACCAGGCCCCTTTTTGCGATTCGGCGCTGCGTCGCTTTAACTGACGATTGCGCGTTCGTGCGACGTGGCTCCCAAACAAAATTGGCGTCCTTTTTTCCCCCACAAATAGCGCTTTCTTTTGTTGGTATTTGATCACCTCTGCGGTTTTTATTTTTTGCGCTATAAACAAAAATACAGCGACAATTTTGAAAAAAACACAATGGGGCAGATTCAGGTACCGCTGCGCACTTCTTACGGAAGCAGTAGCCACGTAATTTGCATGGGCGCTCCTAAAAAATTCACGAAGCAGTAGCCACGTAATTTGCGTGGGCGCTCCTAAATAATGCCCGGCGTAAGGGCGCGTAATTTAAATGATCCAGTAGGGGGCGTGGATCATTTAAATTAGGCGCGTTCCCGCGCCGAATGTAGTGCGCATGCTCCGTCGGGAAACTTTCCCGACGTGCATTGCGGCAAATGACGTCGCAAGGACGTCATTTGCTTCAAAGTGAACGTGAATGGCGTCCAGCGCCATTCACGATTCACTTACGCAAACAACGTAAAATTTAAACTTTGCGACGCGGGAACGACGGGTATACTTAGCATTGGCTGCCCCTGCTATTAGCAGGGGCAGCCTTACGCAAAAACCGACGTACGCAAACGACGTAAACTGCGTACGCAGGGCTCGCGTAGGGTAGTGAATCGGCGTTAGTATGAAATTTGCATACTATACGCTGACCACTACGGGAACGCCACCTAGCGGCCTGCGTAAGAATGCAGCCTACGATACGACGGCATAAGAGCCTTATGCTAGTCATATCTTAGGCTGCCGTCGGCGCAACAAGGTTCCTGAATCAGGAGCATTCGAAACGCCGGCGCAAGTAAGCAATTGCGCTGCGTAACTATGGTTACGCAGACGCAATTGCTCTCTGAATCTGGGCCAATATTTTTTACTTTTTGCTGTAATAAATATCCCCCAAAAATATATAAAAAAACTTTTTTTTCCTCAGATTAGACCGATACGTATTCTTCTACTTATTTTTGGTAAAAAAAAATCGCAATAAGCATTTATTGATTGGTTTACGCAAAAGTTATAGCGTTTACAAAATAGGGGGTAGTTTTATGCCCTATGGGGGTGTCGTTGCCTAAACTTTGGAATAACGGGACATCTTGTTGAATGGACATTATCTGGTGTGTTGTTGCCCACTTCCTTGGTCGCTCCATATTGAACCCTCCGGACTAAGACTGGGAGGCCATTAAAGCTCATGTGCGTGTAAAGGCAGGTGTCCCAATACTTTTGACCATATAGTGTATTTGGCCTTCAACTCTGAATCTATACCCAGAAGAGAATACACTAATGTTAGTTCTAAAGATTGGAGTGAATGTGCACTGGTACACCCCCCCTGCCCCTGGGACATGCAGTGGTACGCCCCCCCCTGCCCCTGGGACATGCAGTGGTGCGATCCCATGACCGCTGTGTCCGGTGGACGAAGTGGTTTGCGTTGTTTCGGTAGCCACTGACACCAATGTTGGGGGTTATTATTGCATCAACACTGTGCATGGCAAAACTCTGCAAAAAATGCAGAAGGACCGGCATTTTGGTAGGGTGACCACGTGTCCCGGATTGCCCGGGACAGTCCCGCATTCTGCAGGTCTGTCCCGGGCACCTTCACACTGGGACAATACAGTGTCCTGGAATGTAACTGACACAGGTCTTAGCATGAACCCCTCAGAGCTGAAGATGTGACACCCCCCCCCAATAGTGAAGAACTACAGGTCCCAGCATAGATCTGTGAAATCTATGGGATCACACCCTTAGATCTCACGGTTTCATGCTGGGAGATTCAAATTGGGGGTGGGGGGGTCACATCTTTAGATATCAGGGGTTCATGCTGGGATTGGTAGTCCTTTACTTTGGGGGTGTGTGACCTCCCCGAAGTTGAGGACTACAGGTCCCAGCATGACCCCCCCAGAGCTGAAGTTGTGAGACCCCCACCCCCCAAATAGCGAAGAACTACAGGTCCCAGCATAAACCTGTGAAATCTATGGGATCGCACCCTTAGATCTCAGGGGTTCATGCTGGGTGTTGTAGTCCTTAAAATCTGGGGGGGGGGGGTCACATCTTTAGATATTAGGAGTTCATGCTGGGACTTGTAGTCCTTCACTTTTGGGGGGATGTGACCCCCCCAAAAGTGAAGGATTACAGGTCCCACCATGAACCCCTCAGAGCTGGATATGTGACCCCCCACAACCAGTGAAGAACTACAGGTCCCAGGATGAACCAGTGAAATCTGTGGGGTCACAAAAAAAGGTATAACATTTTTCTTTTTTAGGAAGGGGGGGGGGGGGTGTCCCTGAATGGCAGTTTGGAAATGTGGTCACCCTACATTTTGGGGGTTGAGGGGTAAAAGTGCGCTGCTATTGTGTGGCCCTCTGGAGGTGTGGGGTCCCTCAGGCCCTCTGGAAGGTCCACACATAGTTACACCGTAACACTGTCTGGCTGTTTAATAAGTTACAATGTATTCTGCTGACATGCAACAGAAGAGCTTCCTGAAGAGCGATTCTCTCTCTCGGGACGTATACCGCGCTGTCCATCTCAGTAGAAGGCTGTATTATCCAATCATAGGCACACTTCGCATTTATTTGTAAGCGGCGCCACCGTGGCACTCGTGATCAGGAATTTGAAGGGGTATTTGGCTGACTGTAGAGCGGGGCTGAGCTCCGTGATTTTCTCTGGATGTAAATGAGCTGATCAGACGACACGGGATTTTCTCAGGGCGCATTTCCATAGAACAAAACAATAATATACCCCACAGAGACAATGGAGTTCTGTAAACTAAGAAATATGTTAAAAAAAAAATAAAGAAATCTTGCTGACGCAGCAGAAAACGGTTGAAATTGGTCTGGTGATTAAGGTACGGAACACCCAGGGATACGAAGATTAAATGCGTTGTACACCGTAGGGAAAATAATATTTATAAATGCGCAGCAAGACGCTTAAACAAAATATAACTGCTCCAAAACCACCAAGATAATTACTGTAATAAAGTAATCTTCCGTAAATCAAACGCTTTGGGGAAATTTTCCTAATTCAGCATTTACTGACTTGCTACATGAATTTGTTACTTGATACGTATTATATAATATAGATGAACGGAGACGCTGTGTACAATGCTCCAGATTAGAGATGAGTGCTCATTTAGACTCCTTCCTGTCAGACAGACCTCGGCTGATAGGCCAATCTCACCCAAATCATCGAGAAACGTTGTCAATGCAAACCGAATGAGGAAGAGTCTTGAAAGCAAAAGCCGGTACGTGCTAGAGCAGGGTTTCTCAACTAGGGTGCCATGGAACTCTTGGCTTCTTGCAGAGGTTGCTAGGGGTTCCTTGAAACCCAAGGCTTTCTGCTGAGGTTGCTAGGGGTTCCTTGAAACCCAAGGCTTTCTGCTGAGGTTGCTAGGGGTTCCTGGGAACCCAAGGCTTTCTTCTGAGGTTGCTAGGGGTTCCTTGGAACTCTAGGCTTCCTGCAGAGGTTGCTAGGGGTTCCATTGAACTCTTGGCTTTCTTCTGAGGTTGCTAGGGGTTCCATTGAACTCTAGGCTTCCTGCAGAGGTTTGCTAGGGGTTCCATTGAACTCTAGGCTTCCTGCAGAGGTTTATAGGGGTTCCTTGTAACTCTAGGATTCCTGCAGAGGTTGCTAGGGTTCCTTGGAACTCTAGGATTCCTGCAGAGGTTGCTAGGGGTTCCATGAAACCCAAGGCTTTCTGCTGAGGTTGATAGGGGTTCCTTGGAACTCTAGGCTTCCTGCAGAGGTTGCTAGGGGTTCCTTGGAACTCTAGGATTCCTGCAGAGGTTGTTAGGGGTCCCATGAAACCCAAGGCTTTCTGCTGAGGTTGCTAGGGGTTCCTTGGAACTCTAGGCTTCCTGCAGAGGTTGCTAGGGGTTCCTTGGAACTCTAGGATTCCTGCAGAGGTTGCTAGGGGTCCCATGAAACCCAAGGCTTTCTGCTGAGGTTGCTAGGGTTTCATTGGAACTCTAGGATTCCTGCAGAGGTTGCTAGGGGTTCCATTGAACTCTAGGCTTTCTGCTGAGGTTGCTAGGGGTTCCATTGATCTCTAGGCTTCCTGCAGAGGTTGCTAGGGGTTCCATTGAACTCTAGGCTTCCTGCAGAGGTTGCTAGGTGTTCCATTGATCTCTAGGCTTCCTGCAGAGGTTGCTAGGTGTTCCATTGATCTCTAGGCTTCCTGCAGAGGTTGCTAGGGGTTCCATTGAACTCTAGGCTCCCTGCAGAGGTTGCTAGGGTTCCTTGGAACTCTAGGCTTCCTGCAGAGGTTGCTAGGGGTTCCTTGGAACTCTAGGCTTCCTGCAGAGGTTGCTAGGGGTTCCATTGAACTCTAGGATTCCTGCAGAGGTTGCTAGGGGTTCCTTGGAACTCTAGGATTCCTGCAGAGGTTGCTAGGGGTTCCTTGGAACTCTAGGCTTCCTGCAGAGGCTGCTAGGGGTTCCATTGAACTCTTGACTTTCTTCTGAGGTTGCTAGGGGTTCCATTGAACTCTAGGCTTTCTGCAGAGGTTGCTAGGGGTTCCTTGGAACTCTAGGATTCCTGCAGAGGTTGCTAGGGGTTCCATTGAACTCTAGGCTTCCTGCAGAGGTTGCTAGGGTTCCTTGGAACTCTAGGCTTCCTGCAGAGGTTGCTAGGGGTTCCTTGGAACTCTAGGCTTCCTGCAGAGGTTGCTAGGGGTTCCATTGAACTCTAGGATTCCTGCAGAGGTTGCTAGGGGTTCCTTGAAACTCTAGGATTCCTGCAGAGGTTGCTAGGGGTTCCTTGGAACTCTAGGCTTCCTGCAGAGGTTGCTAGGGGTTCCATTGAACTCTTGGCTTTCTTCTGAGGTTGCTAGGGGTTCCATTGAACTCTAGGCTTCCTGCAGAGGTTTGCTAGGGGTTCCATTGAACTCTAGGCTTCCTGCAGAGGTTGCTAGGTGTTCCATTGATCTCTAGGCTTCCTGCAGAGGTTGCTAGGTGTTCCATTGATCTCTAGGCTTCCTGCAGAGGTTGCTAGGGGTTCCATTGAACTCTTGACTTTCTTCTGAGGTTGCTAGGGGTTCCATTGAACTCTAGGCTTCCTGCAGAGGTTGCTAGGGTTCCTTGGAACTCTAGGCTTCCTGCAGAGGTTGCTAGGGGTTCCTTGGAACTCTAGGCTTCCTGCAGAGGTTGCTAGGGGTTCCATTGAACTCTAGGATTCCTGCAGAGGTTGCTAGGGGTTCCTTGAAACTCTAGGATTCCTGCAGAGGTTGCTAGGGGTTCCTTGGAACTCTAGGCTTCCTGCAGAGGTTGCTAGGGGTTCCATTGAACTCTTGGCTTTCTTCTGAGGTTGCTAGGGGTTCCATTGAACTCTAGGCTTCCTGCAGAGGTTTGCTAGGGGTTCCATTGAACTCTAGGCTTCCTGCAGAGGTTGCTAGGGGTTCCTTGGAACTCTAGGATTCCTGCAGAGGTTGCTAGGGGTTCCTTGGAACTCTAGGATTCCTGCAAAGGTTGCTAGGGGTTCCATGAAACCCAAGGCTTTCTGCTGAGGTTGATAGGGGTTCCTTGGAACTCTAGGCTTCCTGCAGAGGTTGCTAGGGGTTCCTTGGAACTCTAGGCTTCCTGCAGAGGTTGCTAGGGGTTCCGTTGAACTCTTGGCTTTCTTCTGAGGTTGCTAGGGGTTCCATTGAACTCTAGGCTTCCTGCAGAGGTTTGCTAGGGGTTCCATTGAACTCTAGGCTTCCTGCAGAGGTTGCTAGGGGTTCCTTGGAACTCTAGGATTCCTGCAGAGGTTGCTAGGGGTTCCTTGGAACTCTAGGATTCCTGCAGAGGTTGCTAGGGGTTCCATGAAACCCAAGGCTTTCTGCTGAGGTTGATAGGGGTTCCATGGAACTCTAGGCTTCCTGCAGAGGTTGCTAGGGGTTCCTTGGAACTCTAGGATTCCTGCAGAGGTTGTTAGGGGTCCCATGAAACCCAAGGCTTTCTGCTGAGGTTGCTAGGGGTTCCTTGGAACTCTAGGCTTCCTGCAGAGGTTGCTAGGGGTTCCTTGGAACTCTAGGATTCCTGCAGAGGTTGCTAGGGGTCCCATGAAACCTAAGGCTTTCTGCTGAGGTTGCTAGGGTTTCATTGGAACTCTAGGATTCCTGCAGAGGTTGCTAGGGGTTCCATTGAACTCTAGGCTTTCTGCTGAGGTTGCTAGGGGTTCCATTGATCTCTAGGCTTCCTGCAGAGGTTGCTAGGGGTTCCATTGAACTCTAGGCTTCCTGCAGAGGTTGCTAGGTGTTCCATTGATCTCTAGGCTTCCTGCAGAGGTTGCTAGGTGTTCCATTGATCTCTAGGCTTCCTGCAGAGGTTGCTAGGGGTTCCATTGAACTCTAGGCTCCCTGCAGAGGTTGCTAGGAGTTCCTTCGAACTCTAGGCTTCCTGCAGAGGTTGTTAGGTGTTCCATTGAACTCTAGGTTTCCTGCAGAGGTTGCTAGGGGTTCCTTGGAACTCTAGGCTTCCTGCAGAGGTTGCTAGGAGTTCCATGAAACTCTAGGCTTCCTGCAGAGGTTGCTAGGGGTTCCTTGGAACTCTTGGCTTCCTGCAAAGGTTGCTAGGGGTTCCATTGAACTCTAGGATTCCTGCAGAGGTTGCTAGGTGTTCCATTGAACTCTAGGCTTCCTGCAGAGGTTGCTAGGTGTTCCATTGAACTCTAGGCTTCCTGCAGAGGTTGCTAGGTGTTCCATTGAACTCTAGGCTTCCTGCAGAGGTTGCTAGGGGTTCCATTGAACTCTAGGCTTCCTGCAGAGGTTGCTAGGGGTTCCTTGGAACTCTAGGCTTCCTGCAGAGGTTGCTAGGGGTTCCTTGGAACTCTAGGCTTCCTGCAGAGGTTGCTAGGGGTTCCTTGGAACTCTAGGATTCCTGCAGAGGTTGCTAGGGGTCCCATGAAACCCAAGGCTTTCTGCTGAGGTTGCTAGGATTTCATTGGAACTCTGGGATTCCTGCAGAGGTTGCTAGGGGTTCCATTGAACTCTAGGCTTTCTGATGAGGTTGCTAGGGGTTCCATTGAACTCTAGGCTTCCTGCAAAGTTTGCTAGGGGTTCCTTTAAACTCTAGGATTCCTGAAGAGGTTGCCAGTGGTTTGTTGGAACTCTAGGCTTCCTGCAGAGGTTGCTAGGGGTTCCATTGAACTCTAGGCTTCCTGCAGAGGTTGCTAGGTGTTCCATTGATCTCTAGGCTTCCTGCAGAGGTTGCTAGGTGTTCCATTGATCTCTAGGCTTCCTGCAGAGGTTGCTAGGGGTTCCATTGAACTCTAGGCTCCCTGCAGAGGTTGCTAGGAGTTCCTTCGAACTCTAGGCTTCCTGCAGAGGTTGTTAGGTGTTCCATTGAACTCTAGGTTTCCTGCAGAGGTTGCTAGGGGTTCCTTGGAACTCTAGGCTTCCTGCAGAGGTTGCTAGGAGTTCCATGAAACTCTAGGCTTCCTGCAGAGGTTGCTAGGGGTTCCTTGGAACTCTTGGCTTCCTGCAAAGGTTGCTAGGGGTTCCATTGAACTCTAGGATTCCTGCAGAGGTTGCTAGGTGTTCCATTGAACTCTAGGCTTCCTGCAGAGGTTGCTAGGTGTTCCATTGAACTCTAGGCTTCCTGCAGAGGTTGCTAGGTGTTCCATTGAACTCTAGGCTTCCTGCAGAGGTTGCTAGGGGTTCCATTGAACTCTAGGCTTCCTGCAGAGGTTGCTAGGGGTTCCTTGGAACTCTAGGCTTCCTGCAGAGGTTGCTAGGGGTTCCTTGGAACTCTAGGCTTCCTGCAGAGGTTGCTAGGGGTCCCATGAAACCCAAGGCTTTCTGCTGAGGTTGCTAGGATTTCATTGGAACTCTGGGATTCCTGCAGAGGTTGCTAGGGGTTCCATTGAACTCTAGGCTTTCTGCTGAGGTTGCTAGGGGTTCCATTGAACTCTAGGCTTCCTGCAAAGTTTGCTAGGGGTTCCTTTGAACTCTAGGATTCCTGAAGAGGTTGCCAGTGGTTTGTTGGAACTCTAGGCTTCCTGCAGAGGTTGCTAGGGGTTCCATTGAACTCTAGTCTTCCTGCAGAGGTTGTTAGGTGTTCCATTGAACTCTAGGCTTCCTGCAGAGGTTGCTAAGGGGTTCCATTGAACTCTAGGCTTCTTGCAGAGGTTGCTAGGGGTTTCTTGGAACTCTAGGTTTCCTACAGAGGTTGCTACAGGTTCCATGAAACTCCAGGCTTCCTGCAGAGGTTGCTAGTGGTTCATTGGAACTCTAGGTTTCCTGCAGAGGTTGCTAAGGGGTTCCATGGAACTCTAGGCTTCCTGCAGAGGTTACTAAGTGTTCAATTGAACTCTAGGCTTCCTGTAGAGGTTGCTAGGAGTTTCATGGAACTCTAGGCTTCCTGCAGAGGCTGGTAGGAGTTCCATGGAAATCTAGGCTTCCTGCAGAGGTTGCTAAGTGTTCCATTGAACTCTAGGCTTCCTGTAAAGTTTTCTAGGAGTTCCATGAAACTCTAGGCTTCCTGCAGAGGTTGCTAGGGGTTCCTTGGAACTCTTGGCTTCCTGCAAAGGTTGCTAGGGGTTCCATTGAACTCTAGGATTCCTGCAGAGGTTGCTAGGTGTTCCATTGAACTCTAGGCTTCCTGCAGAGGTTGCTAGGTGTTCCATTGAACTCTAGGCTTCCTGCAGAGGTTGCTAGGGGTTCCTTGGAACTCTAGGCTTCCTGCAGAGGTTGCTAGGGGTTCCTTGGAACTCTAGGCTTCCTGCAGATGTTGCTAGGGGTTCCTTGGAACTCTAGGATTCCTGCAGAGGTTGCTAGGGGTCCCATGAAACCCAAGGCTTTCTGCTGAGGTTGCTAGGGTTTCATTGGAACTCTAGGATTCCTGCAGAGGTTGCTAGGGGTTCCATTGAACTCTAGGCTTTCTGCTGAGGTTGCTAGGGGTTCCATTGAACTATAGGCTTCCTGCAAAGTTTGCTAGGGGTTCCTTTGAACTCTAGGATTCCTGAAGAGGTTGCCAGTGGTTTGTTGGAACTCTAGGCTTCCTGCAGAGTTTGCTAGGGGTTCCATTGAACTATAGTCTTCCTGCAGAGGTTGCTAGGTGTTCCATTGAATTCTAGGCTTCCTGCAGAGGTTGCTAAGGGGTTCCATTGAACTCTAGGCTTCTTGCAGAGGTTGCTAGGGGTTCCTTGGAACTCTAGGTTTCCTACAGAGGTTGCTACAGGTTCCATGAAACTCCAGGCTTCCTGCAGAGGTTGCTAGTGGTTCATTGGAACTCTAGGTTTCCTGCAGAGGTTGCTAAGGGGTTCCATGGAACTCTAGGCTTCCTGCAGAGGTTACTAAGTGTTCCATTGAACTCTAGGCTTCCTGTAGAGGTTGCTAGGAGTTTCATGGAACTCTAGGCTTCCTGCAGAGGTTGCTAGGGGTTCCTTGGAACTCTAGGATTCCTGCAGAGGTTGCTAGGGGTTCCATGAAACCCAAGGCTTTCTGCAGAGGTTGCTAGGGGTTCCATTGAACTCTAGGCTTCCTGCAGAGGTTGCTAGGGGTTCCTTGGAACTCTAGGATTCCTGCAGAGGTTGCTAGGGTTCCTTGGAACTCTAGGCTTCCTGCAGAGGTTGCTAGGGGTTCCATTGAACTCTAGGCTTCCTGCAGAGGTTGCTAGGGGTTCCTTGGAACTCTAGGCTTCCTGCAGAGGTTGCTAGGGGTCCCATGAAACCTGAAGCTTCCTGCAGAGGTTGCTAGGGGTCCAATGAAAGTCTAGGCTTCCTGTAGACTGCCGCTATGGTCTCCGACTGCTTCGCTCTCCACCTCTGACAGGAAGAGGGAGGATGGACTTGGGCAGGAAACACGTCAGCGGCACAGTCTCTCCTCCTCCTTGGTTACAAACAAGAAGAAGAAGAGGAGCACTCTGGCACTTCAGCGCCCCCGCCTCTGTGGCCCCTGGGTGCGCTGCACCCCGTGCACCTGCCCAGGATCGGCCCTGACCACCGCTCAGTTGTGATCAGCAATGGCAGCCTCCAATATTTTCTCATGACAGGGTCACTTTAAATCTCAGTGACCCCCCCCTCCCCCACCACTGACTTCCATAGAGGGCACCTCATCCTGACCTGATCCTGACCATCACTTTATCCTGACCATCGCCTGATCCTGACCATCGCCTTATCTTGACCATCACTTTATCCTGACCATCGCCTGATCCTGACCATCGTCTGACCATGACCATCGCCTGACCCTGACCATCGCCTGATCCTGACCATCACCTTATCCTGACCATCGCCTGACCCTGACCTTCACCTTATCCTGACCATTGCCTTATCCTGACCATCGCCTGATCCTGACCATCGCCTGATCCTGACCTTCACCTTATCCTGACCATCGCCTTATCCTGACCTTCACCTTATCCTGACCATCACCTTATCCTGACCATCACCTTATCCTGACCATCGCCGTATCCTGACCTTCACCTGATCCTGACATTCACCTGATCCTGACCATCACCTGATCCTGACCATTCACCTGACCCTGACCATTGCCTAATCCTGACCATCACCTTATCCTGACCCTCTCCTTATCCTGACCTTCACCTTATCCTGAATATCGCCTTATCCTGACCTTCACCTTATCCTGACCATCACCTTATCCTGACCTTCACCTGATCCTGACCATTTACCTGATCCTGAACATCACCTTATCCTGACCTTCACCTGATCCTGACCATCGCCTGATCCTGACCGTCGCCTGACCCTGACAAAGTCCCAGGAATCCCGCAATGAGCGTCTCCAGTCTATGGACACCTTCCCACACACATTGCCTGATCCTGACCTTCACCTTATCCTGACCTTCACCTTATTCTGACCTTCACCTTATTCTGACCTTCACCTTATCATGACCATTACCTGATCCTGACCATCGCCTTATCCTGACCATCACCTGATCCTGACCTTCACCTGATCCTGACCTTCACCTGATCCTGACCTTCGCCTTATCCTGACCTTCACCTTATCCTGACCTTCACCTTATCCTGACCATCGCCTTATCCTGACCATCACCTGATCCTGACCTTCACCTGATCCTGACCTTCACCTGATCCTGACCTTCACCTGATCCTGACCTTCGCCTTATCCTGACCTTCACCTTATCCTGACCTTCACCTTATCCTGACCATCGCCTTATCCTGACCTTCACCTTATCCTGACCTTCACCTTATCCTGACCTTCACCTGACCCTGACATAGTCCCAGGAATCCCGCAATGAGCGTCTCCAGTCTATGGACACCTTCCCACACACATTGCCTGATCCTGACCTTCACCTTATCCTGACCTTCACCTTATTTTGACCTTCACCTTATTCTGACCTTCACCTTATCATGACCATTACCTGATCCTGACCATCGCCTTATCCTGACCTTCACCTTATCCTGACCTTCACCTGATCCTGACCTTCACCTGATCCTGACCTTCGCCTTATCCTGACCTTCGCCTTATCCTGACCTTCACCTTATCCTGACCATCGCCTTATCCTGACCTTCACCTTATCCTGACCTTCACCTTATCCTGACCTTCACCTGACCCTGACATAGTCCCAGGAATCCCGCAATGAGCGTCTCCAGTCTATGGACACCTTCCCACACACATTGCCTGATCCTGACCTTCACCTTATCCTGACCTTCACCTTATTCTGACCTTCACCTTATCATGACCATTACCTGATCCTGACCATCGCCTTATCCTGACCTTCACCTTATCCTGACCTTCACCTGATCCTGACCTTCACCTGATCCTGACCTTCGCCTTATCCTGACCTTCACCTTATCCTGACCATCGCCTTATCCTGACCTTCACCTTATCCTGACCTTCACCTTATCCTGACCTTCACCTTATCCTGACCATCGCCTTATCCTGACCATCGCCTGATCCTGACAAAGTCCCAGGAATCCCGCAATGAGCGTCTCCAGTCTATGGACACCTTCCCACACACATTGCCTGATCCTGACCTTCACCTTATCCTGACCTTCGCCTTATCCCGACCATCACCTGATCCTGACCTTCACCTTATCCTGACCTTCACCTTATCCTGACCTTCGCCTGTTCCTGACAAATAGTGTTGCTCACGAATATTCATATTGTGAATATTCGGCTCGAATATGGCATATTCGAGTATTCGCGTATATCTCGAATTTCGCGGCCAATATTCGCTATTCCGAATATAAAAAAAAAATTGTGAAATTTCGCTAATGCGAATTTATTGCGAACATTTTGCGAATTTTTTTTTTTTTTTTTGATTGGCTCTGATGCAAAAGAAGGGCGGAGAAAGTATTCTCGAATATTCGGAAATCGAATATTGGTGATATTTTATCGAAATTTCGCTAATGCGAATGCGAAATTGATTGCGAGATTTTGACAACTCTGATTGGCTCTGATGCAAAAAAATGGTGGAGAAAGTATTCGCGAATATTCGATTTCCGAATATTCGCAAATACTTTCTCCACCCTTCTTTTGCATCAGAGCCAATCAGAAAAAAAAAAAAAAATCGCAAAATGTTCGCAATAAATTCGCATTAGCGAAATTTCGCAATTTTTATTTTTTTTTTTAATATCACGAATATTCGATTTTAGAGAATATTTCACGAATATTCGGCTATATATTCGTGATATATCGCAAAATCGAATATGGCGTATTCCGCTCAACACTACTGACAAAGTCCCAGGAATCCCGCAATGAGCGTCTCCAGTCTATATGGACACCTTCCCTCCAGAGAACTTCATTTTAATTTAGTAGAAATGTCGTAAAGCTAAAAATGATTTATTACCGTATAGATGGCGAGTCTTTTCCGGGATCCTAAATATGCTAATGCTAATAGTAATCACGCTTTCTTATGTTCTATTAAATTAGGCACAAATGCAGCGCAATAACACACACCAAAAAACGACAAATAACCCGCAGAGCCGCCGCACGCCAAAAAAATCTGATTTCCTAACCGCGTCAGTGATGTGAGAATCGGTCGTTTCCCATATACGCGAAATATGTAAAATATTTATCAGCGGCGCCCAGCCGTAGCGGCAGCAAGCAATCAGAGCGCAACCCGCCGTTCCTATCCGGGGTAATAGATTTGGCGTTTATTGATTTGTTTTGCTGATAATTGCGCCCATAACAAACCCGAACGTCTGAAAAAAAAACAATATATCCGCGTCCGCTTCTCGCGGCCGTCAGAGCCAGAACTGCGTGCATAGGCGATGTGCGTTCCCCTAATAGCAATTTGTTACCGGAATGCTGCTATCTGGGGCTGTAGGACGGCGCGCTCGCTCCCATCCATCACGCCGACGTTGTTTTATTATACAAAGTTTATTCAATTTTTTTTTTTTTTCGCGAAGCGACGTTCAGCAAAACGCCGCTTGTTTATGATACGTATTAGCGGAGAGCATTGGCTCTGCTCTTTAAGTGTGATTTAACCCGACTCCCGAGTTCCAGGGCCCGCCATTAATCCGATATCAAGCTCTCTCGCGTTTCTGCGCCAAAGGAAGACGCTCGCCAAGTGATTGTCACCGGGCAAACTTGTGACAAATGTCGTGCCGCAAGTAACAGTAACCTGCGCACCATGGCGGTTATAGGAACGCAGAAGAACGACGGCAGAAAAAAGAAGACCGAGCGACCCATCGAGTCTGCCAAAAAAATGTTTTCTTTTAATTACCGTATATACTCGAGTATAAGCCTAGGGTGTCCATCTGCATGCCTCACTGTACCTCACTTTGTCCATGTGCATGCCTCACTGTGCCCATGCCTCACTTTGCCTCACTGTGTCCATGTGTATGCCTCACTGTGCCCATGCCTCACTGTGCCCATGCCTCACTGTGTCCATGCCTCACTGTGCTCATGCCTCACTGTGTCCATGTGCATACCTCACTGTGTCCAGACCTCACTGTGCCCATGCCTCACTGTGCCTCATGCTTCACTGTGTCCATGCCTTACTGTGTGCATGCCTCACTGCAGGGCCGCCATCAGGGGGGTACAGGCAGTACACCTGTAAGGGGCCCGGAGGTCCCCAGGGGCCCGGAGGCCCACAGGGCCCCAAATGGCAACCCCCCTTTTTTTTATATATATATAATTATTATTAAAGGGCCCAGAGGTCCCCAGGATGGCAACCCCCCCCCCCCCTTTTTTTTATAAAAAAAAAATATTTTTTTTATTTTATTTTTATTTTTTTATTTCTTTTATATATATATATATATATATATATAAAAGACATTTTATATATATATATTTTTTTTTATTAAAGGGCTCAGAGGTCCCCAGGGCCCCATGTGGCAAACCCCCTTTTTTTTAATATAAATGTTTATTTTTTTATTTTTGTTTATATATATATATTTTTAAAAATGTTTACATTTTTTTTTTTATTAAAGGGCCCAGGGCCCTGGATGGCAACCCACTTTTTTTTTTATATAAATGTTTATTTTATTTTTTTTATATATATTTTTTATTAAAGGGCCCAGAGGATTATTTATTTTATTTTTATTAAAGGGCCCAGAGGATTATTTATTTTATTTTTATTAAAGGGCCCAGAGGTCGCGGATGGCAACCCCCCTGTTTTTGTAATTTCTTTTTATAAAAAAAAAAAAAAATTGTGTATATATTATGGCAGACGGCAACCCCCTTTTAAAAAAAAAAAATTTTTTTTTTTTATTTCTTTTTTTCTTTTTATTAAAGGGCCCAGAGGTCCCCAGGGCCCCGGATGGCTACCCCCCTTTTTTATATATATTTTTCTTTATTTCTTCTTTCTTTTGTAACAGGGCCCCCCGCTTCTCAATTTGCGGAAGCCCCCCCCCGCTTCTTAATTTCAGGCGGCACCCCCACCCCCCCCCCCCGGTTCTCTGCTCCAGGAGGGCCCATGCCTGAAGCTGTGTAAGGGGCCCCATAATTCCTGATGGCGGGCCCTGCCTCACTGTGTCCATGCCTCACTGTGCCCATGCCTCACTGTGCCCATGCCTCACTGTGCCCATGCCTCACTGTGCCCATGCCTCACTGTGCCCATGACTAGACTGACGCTTAACATGGGAGTCTATGGAAGGGGTGCCCAGCTTTGCAAAATGCTCCTCAGCCATAGGGACCCCAGACAACAAACTTTGCACACTTGTAGAGGAGAAATGGGGCTACATGTGTGCCAAGTTCCGGGTCCAGGGGACCTACGGCCGGCCAGTAGCGGGTCCCCAAAGTCACTGGAGAAATTACCGTTTAACATGGGAGTCTATGGAAGGGGAGCCCGGCTTTGAAAAGTCTGTGCTCCCCGGCCGTAGGTCCCCCAGATAACGAAGAGTGGGGCTACATGGGTGCCAAGTTTGGGGTCCAGGGGACCTATGGCCGGCCGCTACCGGGTCCCCAAAATCCGGGAGATCAGGCGCAAAAAGGTGACTCGAGTATAAGCCGAGGGGGGCCCTTTCAGCACAAAAAAAGTGCTGAAAAACTCGTCTTATACTCGAGTATATACGGTAATTTATTTTTGGGGGGAATTTTTTTAGTTTTTGTGTTTAACCACTTCCCGCTCCGCCCAACGTCATATGACGTCGCAGACTTTGAGCGGTGGTATCTGAATGATGGGTGCGGCTACAGGCGCCATTCAGAGATCATTCTTTTAACCACTTCGGCCCGGAAAGAATTGGCTGCCCAATGATCGGGCCATTTTTCGCGATTCGGCACTGCGTCGCTTTAACTGACAACTGCACGGTCGTGCGACGCTGTACCCAAACAAAATTAGCGTCCTTTTTTTCCCACAAATAGAGATTTCTTTTGGTGGTATTTGATCACCTCTGCGGTTTAATTTTAATTGTTTGCGCTATAAACAAAAATAGAGCGACAATTTAAAAAAAAAAAAAAACAATGGCCCGGATTCAAGAAGCAATTGCGCCTGTGTAACCATAGTTACACAGCGCAATTGCTTACTTGCCCCGGCGTAACGACTTCTCCTGATTCAGGAACCTCGTTACGCCGACTATAGCCTAAGATATGCGCGGCATAAGGCTCTTATGCCCGCATATCTTAGGCTGCATTCTTGCGATGGCCGCTAGGTGGCGTTCCCGTTGTGCTCAGCGCATAGTATGCAAATTGCATACTAACGCCGATTCACAACGTTACGCGAGCCCTGCGTACGCAGTTTACGTCATTTACGTACAGCGTTTTTCGCGTAAGGCTGCCCCTGCTATTAGCAGGGGCAGCCAATGTTACGTATACCCGTCGTTCCCGCGTCGCGAAATTTCAAATTTACGTAGTTTGCGTAAGTGATTCGTGAATGGCGCTAGACGCCATTCACGTTCACTTTGAAGCAAATGACGTCCTTGCGACGTCATTTTCCGCAATGCACGTCGGGAAAGTTTCCAGACGGAGCATGCGCTCTACGATCGGCGCGGGAACGCGCCTAATTTAAATGATTCCTGTCCCCTACGGGATCATTTAAATTGCGCCCGCTTACGCCCGTCATTTTGCCTGCGCGCCCACGCAATTTACGGAGCTACTGCTCCGTGAATCAAGGGCAGCGCAGTAAATTTGCGGGGGCGCAGGGCAAAAACGTTGCCCTACGCCTCCGTTAAAAAAGCGCAATTGTACCTGAATCTACCCCAATATTTTGTACTTTTTGCTATAATAAATCCCCCAATTATTTTTTTCAAAAAGCTATTTTTTTCCTCAGTTTAGGCCGATACGAATTCTTCTACGTATTTTTGGTAAAAAAAAAATCGCAATAAGCGTTTATCGATTGGTTTACGCAAAAGTTATAGCGTCTACAAAATAGGGTGTAGATTTATATCATTTTTATTATTATTTTTTTATTTGCTAGTAATGGCGGCGATCTGCGATTTTTTTCGTGACTGCGACATTGCGGCGGACACATCGGACACTTTTGACACATTTTTGGGACCATTGTCATTTATACAGCGATCAGAGCTTTAGAAATGCACCGATTACTGTATCAATGTCACTGACAGGGAAGGGGTTAACACTAGGGGGCGGGCAAAGGATTTAAGTGTGTTCCCTGGTGTGTGTTCTAACTCTAGGGGGAGGAGACTGACCTAGAGGAAATGACAGATCGTGATTCCTAGCTATTAGGAACTCACCATCTGTCTTTCCTCACAGAACAGAACAGGGATTTGTGTGTTTACACACACGTACCTTTTCTGCCTCTGGTGCCCGCGATCGCTCGCGGCCGCGACCGCCGGTCACGAGTATCGGCACCCCTGCGATGCTATCCCGCTTAAAGGGACCGACCTGCTGCCGTATAACGACAGCGGCTGGTCGGCATGTGGTTAAAGCTGGCGATTCCCTTCACCGTCAGAACGATCATAGCCGCTTGATCGATCTTACAGGCGGTGGAAGGGGAAGGTCTACTGGTGCTTCTACCGACTCACCCGTGCGATCGGTGAGGCAGAGAAGGAACCAACCGGCGCCAGATGACGACCGTAGAGCAGGGCCGATCCTAGGGTCAGAGACGCCTGGGGCAGAAATACATGGGCGTGGTCATCTTTACCAACTCCTCCCCTTTGATATGTTTCTATGGCAATGACTCAAACACAGAGATGCTCCCCTAACATAGACAAGGAGAACACGTCATGCACGGACCGCCCCCCCCCCCCCCAGTGATGTCACTGCACAGCTGGTCTCTCTCCACACAGAGACAGCCGCTGCTCCGCTCTCCTCCTCTGACAGGAGGGGGGACGGGCTTGGGCAGGAAACACAGTGGCGGCGGTGGTGACCGGCGGAGAGAGCCACCTCTGGACACAGACAAGGAGAGGAGGGGGAGGAGCACTTTGGCACTCCAGTGCCCCCACCTCTGTGGCGCCTGGGTGCACTGCACCCCACGCACCTGCCTAGGATCCGCCCTGCCGTAGAAATTTCCAGAGGGCCAGATGGTTCCCCGAAGTCTCTATGATCGTTCGGAGGTAGGGTGACCACGTGTCCCCGGATTACCCGGGACAGTCCCGCATTTTGCAGGTCTGCCCCGGGCAGATTCATTCCAGGACAATACAGTGTCCCGAAATGAAACTGACACATCCACCCCCCGGGCCAATCTGATGCCCCACATAGATGGGGTAATTGCTGGTGGATTGGCAGACAGTGAGGGGGAGGGGGATGTTTTACCCTTTCCTGACTGTCACATGTATATATACATCAGCAGAATAGCACAGCTGCGCAAAGGGATGTACCTGTATGTCCCTTTAAATTTGCCGCTGTGCGGGCGCGTGAGCACCACCGCCGCAGCTGGTGCGCCATCAGTCGGGGGAGGGGGTTGCAGACAGACCTGACTACAAACATCTCCCCCTGTTGCTCCAGCCCACACTACCCCTCTCCCCCACCACGAGCTCCGTGAGCATGCCTGCGGGTCCCGCGGACTCGATGTCTGCCGGGTGCCCGCGATCGAGCTGCAGAATGGGGGATGCCTGTGTAAACAAGGCCTGTTCTTCCTAGTGACAGGACACTGATCTTCTGCTTCCTGTCATCGAGAGCAGTAATCAGCGTCGTGTCACTGGAAGTCCATCCCCCCACACAGTTAGAATCACATCCCTAGGACACACTTAACCCCTTCCTCGCCCCCTACAGGTTAACCCCTTCACTGCCAGTGCAATTTACACAGTAATCAGTGCATTTTTATAGCACCGATCGCTGTATAAATGTGAATGGTCAAAAAAATATGTCAAAAGTTTCCGTTGTGTCCTCCATAATGTCGCAGTCGCGATAAAAATCGCTGATCGCCGCCATTACTAGTAAAAAAAAAAAATATTAATAAAAATGACATAAAACTATCCCCTATTTTGTAAACGCTATAACTTTTGCGCAAACCATTCAATAAACGCTTATTGCGATTTTTTTTACCAATAATATGTAGAAGAATACGTATCGGCCTAAACTGAGGGAAAAAACGTTTTTTTATATATTTTTTGGGGATATTTATTACAGCAAAAAGTAAAAGAAATATTTTTTCTTTTTTTCAAAATTGTCGCTCTATTTTTGTTTATAGCGAAAAAAATAAAACCGCAGAGGTGATCAAATACCACCAAAAGAAAGCTCTATTTGTGGGAAAAAAAGGACGCCAATTTTGTTTAGGAGCCACGTTGCACGACCGCGCAATTGTCAGTTAAAGCGGCGCATGGCGTAAGCGAGGAGGAGAAGACACAGGAGCCGCTGCCCGATGTGCCTGCCGATGCCCGACTCCCGCTGCTGCCCGATCCCCACCGCTGTCTGATGTGCCTGTCGATGCCCGATCCCCGCCGCTGCCCGATCCCTGCCGCTGCCTGATGTGCCTGTCGATGCCCGATCCCCGCCGCTGCCAAATCCCCACCGCTGCCTGATGTGCCTGTCGATGCCCGAACCCCGCCGCGGCCCAATCCCCACCACTGCCTGATGTGCCTGTAGATGCCCGATCCCAGCCGCTGCCCGATCCCGGCTGCTGCCTGATGTGCCTGTCGATGCCCGATCTCCGCCGCTGCCCGATCCCCGTCGCTGCCTTATGTGCCTGTCGATGCCCGATCTCCGCCGCTGCCCGATCCCCGTCGCTGCCTGATGTGCCTGTCGATGCCCGAACCCCGCCGCGGCCCAATCCCCACCACTGCCTGATGTGCCTGTAGATGCCCGATCCCAGCCGCTGCCCGATCCCCGCCGCTGCCTGATGTGCCTGTCGATGCCCGATCCCCGCCGCTGCCTGATGTGCCTGTCGATGCCCGAACCCCGCCACTGCCCAATTCCCGCTGCTGCCTGATGTGCCTGTCAATGCCCGATCCCCGCCGCTACCTGATGTGCCTGTTGATGCCCGATCCCTGCTGCTGCCTGATCCCCACCGCTGTCTGATGTGCCTGTCGATGCCCGAACCCCGCCACTGCCCAATCCCCGCTGCTGCCTGATGTGCCTGTCAATGCCCAAACCCCACCGCTGCCCGATTCCCGCCGCTGCCTGATGTGCCTGTCGATGCCCGATCTCCGCCGCTGCCTGATGTGCCTGTCGATGCCCGAACCCCGCCGCCGCCCAATCCCCACCGCTGTCTGATGAGCCTGTCGATGCCCGAACCCCACCTCTGCCTGATGTGCCTGTCGATGCTCGATCCCTGCCGCTGCCTGATGTGTCTGTCGATGCCCGATCCCCGCCGCTGCCTGATGTGTCTGTCGATGCCCGATCCCCGCCACTGCATGATGTGCCTGTCAATGCCCGATTCCCCGCCTCTGCCCGATCCCTGCCACTGCCTGATTTGTCTGTCGATGCCCGATCCGTGCCGCTGCCCAATCCCCACCGCTGCCTGATGTGCCTGTAGATGCCCGATCCCCGCCGCTGCCTGATGTGCCTGTCAATGCCCGATGTGCCCACCACCTAGATGGGGTAAGTGCTGGGGGACCGGCAAACAGTGGGGGGGAGGGGGGTGTTTGAGATGCTGCTAGGGGAGGTGGTTATTTTCCACCCCCCCCCCAATAAAAGAACACCAGCCGCCGCCGCATACCCCCCTTCTGCTCGGTATCATACATGGAGTAACACTCACACGCCAGTTAATCGCCCTTCTTCATGATGATAAATTGGAGCGCCAATGTACAGTTAGCACTTAGCAATTGTAATTATTCCCCAATCATATTAATTTAAAAACAGGAAAATAAATAAATAACGGCGCCATTTATGATCATAAAATATAGTCACATTAATAAAACATGCCGCGTGATTAATGGACCCCTCGCCGTCCTCGGAGTGATAAATGGACGGTTCCCATGCAAATCTCCCGTTGTTTCCTCTTCAGGTCTGAGAACGACGCCCCGCGCCGTATTATGGAAATAAAAAACGCGGCTCAACCTTCGGATTAAGGTTCTTATTCATAACCTCCTCCAATCAGGATCATTAATGGGAAAAATAGAAGTCTCTTCATTTACATGCAGAGATGGCCTTCGTTGGGGAAATCTCATTGGCTGATCACTACAGACTTTCCTTGCGGCAGACGCTTCGCCCCTCTCCGCTGAACTTCTGTTCCTTAGAAGTCCCCAGACACAAGTTCACAAGTCCACCGATCGGTGGGAGGATCGGGGGAAGCCGCGTGTTTAAAGACGCATCGAATCTTCAACATTTATTGTTACATTTTATATGAAGAAGAAGAAGACAGCTGTGATCGATAAAGATCGATATCTATGGAGCTTTTGGGATGAAACAAATTCCAATCAGATTTCTATTAAAGCAGATCCAGAGGCGTTGCTAAGGGGGTGCGGGGGGTGCGGTCCGCACCCGGGTGACACCCGCTGGAGGGGTGACACCATCCCGACGATGAGGGGTTTTTTTTTGCCAATAGTCACCAAAAAGAACTAAATGTCTGTCTGAAATCGTCAGCACATCGACAGGCAGGACCCCTGGGGGTATTTACCGCTCACACCCAGTGACGGCTGGTGCTAAACTTTTTTGGGGGGCAGCAAACCCCCTCCCAGATCCTCCAGGGTTCTGAAGAGGCAAGACCAGTAGCGGCTGGTGCTCCATCGGTCAGAGGGGGGCGGCAGACAGACCTGACCTCACACCCCCCCCCCGTCGCTCAAGCCCAGCACCCCACACTAACCCTCTCCCCCCAATCACTCGCGCCCGCCACTGCACACTATCCCTACACCCTACCACCCCCTACCCCTAAGTCCGAACTCACCCCTCCAGGGGCAGGACCAGTGGCGGTTGGTGCTCCATCGGTCGGAGGGGGGCGGCAGACAGACCTGACCTCACACCCCCCCCGTCGATCCAGCCCAGCACCCCACACTAACCCTCTCCCCCAATCGCTTGCGCCCGCCACTGCACACCATCCCTACACCCTACCACCCCCCCTAAGTTCGAACTCACCCCTCCAGGGTTTTGAAGGGGGCAGGACCAGTGGCGGTTGGTGCTCCATCGGTCGTAGGAGGCGGCAGACAGACCTGACCGCAGACACCCCCCGTCGCTCCAGCCCTGCACCCCACACTAACCCTATCCCCCAATCGCTCGCGCCCGCCACCACACACCCTACCTCCCAGGTCCGTACTTTCCCCTCCAGGGTTCTGAAGAGGCAAGACCAGTGGTGACTGGTGCTCCATCGGTCGGAGGGGGGCAGCAGACAGACCTGACCACAGACTTCCCCCCCCCCATCGCTCCAGCCCACCACCCCACACTAACCTTCTCCCCCCAATCACTCGCGCCCGCCACTGCACACCATCCCTACACTCTACCACCCCCCCTAAGTCCGAACTCTGAACTCACCTCTCCAGGGTTCTGAATGGGCAGATTCATGCTCCATCGGTCATAGGCGGCAGCAGACGGAACTGACCACAGGCATCCCCCATGCCCGTCGCTCCAGTCCACTGCCCCACACTAACCCTCTCCCCCAATTGCTCGCGCCCGCCACCGCCCATCATACCCACACCCCACCACCCCTCCCCCCCAGTCCGAACTCACCCCTGGTGTTCCATCGGTTGTAGGGGGCGGCAGACAGACTTGACCACAGTCTCCCCCCCTCCATTATTCCCCCTCCATCACCCCATCGCTCCAGCCCACCACCCCACACTAACCTTCTCCCCCCAATCGCTCACGTCCACCACCGCACACCATACCCACACCCTACCACCCCCCCAGGTCCGCACTCACCCCTCCAAGGGCAGGACCAGTGGTGGCTGGTGCTCCATTAGTCAGAGGGGGTGGCAGACAGACTTGACCACAGACTCCCCCGTCACTCCTCCATCATCCCCCCATCGCTCCAGCCCACCACCCCACACTAACCCTCTCCCCCCAATCGCTCACACCCGCCACTGCACATTTGACCCACACCCTACCACCCCCCCCCCCCCCAGGTCCGTACTTACCCCTCCAGGGTTCTGAAGAGGCAGGACCAGTAGCGGCCGGTGCTCCATCGGCCGGAGGGGGGCAGCAGACAGACCTGACCACAGACACCCCCCCGTCGCTCCAGCCCACCACCCCACACTAACCCTCTCGCCCAATCGCTCACACCCGCCACTGCCAGATTTGACCCACACCCTACCACCCCCCCCAGGTCCGTACTTACCCCTCCAGGGTTCTGAAGAGGCAGGACCAGTGGCGGCCGGTGCTCCATTGGCCGGAGGGGGGCAGCGAACAGACCTGACCACAGACAGCCCCCCCCTCATCACTCCAGCCCACCACCCCACACTAAGCAAAGAAAAGAAAGAAAACAAGCCAAGCATTCTTGTAAAGGGGCTTCAATATGGAACTCACATAGATACAAAGTTTATAAATAGAAAAGAGACACAATTCCAATAATGTATGGCTATGCGCCACAATAACAGTAAAACCTTCACCAATATTAAAAAATCACGACAACGTTGTCATAATAAAAGTGAAAAACAATAGCAGCCCGGGCCCACCTGCACACACAGACACTCAGCGCACATGCGGGGGAGGGGGAGGTATTAGACTCAGTGCTGAAAGTCTAACATCGGCCTCCAGTGACAACAGGTATGGATATACCACAGGAGCCGGAATCTCCCGAGTATAGAGGAAGTAGTGATGTCACAGTAGGAAAAACGGAAATGTCAATCCTGGAAATCGGTCAGATAATACAGTCAGTCAGCTGTGAAGAGGATAATTCAGCATGCAGTCATCCCCTTGCCAGGCTGGAGATGTACACCGATTCTCAGTAGTGGCCCCGCTTCATGTGGAGCGAACATACGCGACATGCAAGTGACTCCAAGACCGGGCTCTGCTAAACACTGTGGTGTTTACGCATTTCGCCTCGGCCGCGTGAGCTTCTTCAGAACGATGCAATGGACTGGTCAGTGGGCTTGTAATAGGGATGCTCCTCCCTTTTCGGAATGGTCGAGGGTGGGCAGTGGGGTCCCCCAGGGTTCTGTGCTGAGACCAGGGCACCCATTACAAATTTTGGGGACCCTTACACAGCTTTAGGCAGGGCCCCCCTGGAGCAGAGAACTGGGGGGGGGGGGGGTGCTGATGTAAAAAAAAAAGTGTAATCTAATCTCTTCTCTCCTGACGCAAGATAATGAGTGGGGGGGGGGAGCTCATGTATGGGGAGGAAGGAGCTCATGTATGGGGAAGGGAGGAGCTCAGGTAAGGGGGAGGGAGGAGCTCAGGTATGGGGGAGGGAGGAGCTCATGTATGGGGGAGGGAGGAGCTCAGGTAAGGGGGAGAACCCCTGGGGGAATCTAGGATGGAAAAGGACCTGGGGGTCCTAATAGATGAGAGGCTCAGCAATGGGGGAGGGAGGAGCTCAGGTATGGGGAGGGAGGAGCTCAGGTATGGGGGAGGGAGGAGCTCTGGGGGAATCTAGGATGGAAAAGGACCTGGGGGTCCTAGTAGATGATAGGATCAGCAATGGGGGAGGGAGGAGCTCAGGTATGGGGGAGGGAGGAGCTCAGGTATGGGGGAGGGAGGAGCTCATGTATGGGGGAGGGAGGAGCTCAGGTAAGGGGGAGAACCCCTGGGGGAATCTAGGATGGAAAAGGACCTGGGGGTCCTAATAGATGAGAGGCTCAGCAATGGGGGAGGGAGGAGCTCAGGTATGGGGGAGGGAGGAGCTCTGGGGGAATCTAGGATGGAAAAGGACCTGGGGGTCCTAGTAGATGATAGGATCAGCAATGGGGGAGGGAGGAGCTCAGGTATGGGGGAGGGAGGAGCTCAGGTATGGGGGAGGGAGGAGCTCATGTATGGGGGAGGAAGGAGCTCAGGTAAGGGGGAGAACCCCTGGGGGAATCTAGGATGGAAAAGGACCTGGGGGTCCTAATAGATGAGAGGCTCAGCAATGGGGGAGGGAGGAGCTCAGGTATGGGGGAGGGAGGAGCTCTGGGGGAATCTAGGATGGAAAAGGACCTGGGGGTCCTAATAGATGATAGGATCAGCAATGGGGGAGGGAGGAGCTCAGGTATGGGGGAGGGGGAGCTCAGGTATGGGGGAGGGAGGAGCTCATGTATGGGGGAGGGAGGAGCTCAGGTAAGGGGGAGATCCTCTGGGGGAATCTAGGATGGAAAAGGACCTGGGGGTCCTAGTAGATGAGAGGCTCAGCAATGGGGGAGGGAGAAGCTCAGGTATGGGGAAGGGGGAGCTCAGGTATGGGGGAGGGAGGAGCTCAGGTATGGGGGAGGGAGGAGATCATGTATGGGGGAGGGAGGAGCTCATGTATGGGGGAGGGAGGAGCTCAGGTAAGGGGGAGAACCTCTGGGGGAATCTAGGATGGAAAAGGACCTGGGGGTCCTAGTAGATGATAGGATCAGCAATGGGGGAGGGAGGAGCTCAGGTATGGGGGAGGGAGGAGCTCAGGTATGGGGGAGGGAGGAGCTCAGGTATGGGGGAGGGAGGAGCTCAGGTAAGGGGGAGAACCTCTGGGGGAATCTAGGATGGAAAAGGACCTGGGGGTCCTAGTAGATGAGAGGCTCAGCAATGGGGGAGGGAGGAGCTCAGGTATGGGGGAGGGAGGAGCTCAGGTATGGGGGAGGGGGAGCTCAGGTATGGGGGAGGGAGGAGCTCATGTATGGGGGAGGGAGGAGCTCATGTATGGGGGAGGGAGGAGCTCGGGGTAAGGGGGAGAACCTCTGGGGGAATCTAGGATGGAAAAGGACCTGGGGGTCCTAGTAGATGAGAGGCTCAGCAATGGGGGAGGGAGAAGCTCAGGTATGGGGAAGGGGGAGCTCAGGTATGGGGGAGGGAGGAGCTCAGGTATGGGGGAGGGAGGAGATCATGTATGGGGGAGGGAGGAGCTCGGGGTAGGGGGGAGAACCTCTGGGGGAATCTAGGATGGAAAAGGACCTGGGGGTCCTAGTAGATGATAGGATCAGCAATGGGGGAGGGAGGAGCTCAGGTATGGGGGAGGGAGGAGCTCAGGTATGGGGGAGGGAGGAGCTCAGGTAAGGGGGAGGGAGGAGCTCAGGTAAGGGGGAGAACCTCTGGGGGAATCTAGGATGGAAAAGGACCTGGGGGTCCTAGTAGATGATAGGATCAGCAATGGGGGAGGGAGGAGCTCAGGTATGGGGGAGGGAGGAGCTCAGGTATGGGGGAGGGAGGAGCTCATGTATGGGGGAGGGAGGAGCTCAGGTAAGGGGGAGAACCTCTGGGGGAATCTAGGATGGAAAAGGACCTGGGGGTCCTAGTAGATGATAGGATCGGCAATGGGGGAGAGAGGAGCTCAGGTATGGGGGAGGGGGAGCTCAGGTATGGGGGAGGGAGGAGCTCATGTATAGGGGAGGGAGGAGCTCATGTATGGGGGAGGGAGGAGCTCATGTATGGGGGAGTGAGGAGCTCAGGTAAGGGGGAGAACCTCTGGGGGAATCTAGGATGGAAAAGGACCTGGGGGTCCTAGTAGATGATAGGATCAGCAATGGGGGAGGGAGGAGCTCAGGTATGGGGGAGGGAGGAGCTCAGGTATGGGGGAGGGAGGAGCTCAGGTAAGGGGGAGAACCTCTGGGGGAATCTAGGATGGAGAAGGACCTGGGGGTCCTAATAGATGATAGGATCAGCAATGGGGGAGGGAGGAGCTCAGGTATGGGGGAGGGAGGAGCTCAGGTATGGGGGAGGGAGGAGCTCAGGTATGGGGGAGGGAGGAGCTCATGTATGGGGGAGGGAGGAGCTCAGGTAAGGGGGAGAACTCTGGGGGAATCTAGGATGGAAAAGGACCTGGGGGTCCTAGTAGATGATAGGATCGGCAATGGGGGAGGGAGGAGCTCAGGTATGGGGGAGGGGGAGCTCAGGTATGGGGGAGGGAGGAGCTCATGTATGGGGGAGGGAGGAGCTCATGTATGGGGGAGTGAGGAGCTCAGGTAAGGGGGAGAACCTCTGGGGGAATCTAGGATGGAAAAGGACCTGGGGGTCCTAGTAGATGATAGGATCAGCAATGGGGGAGGGAGGAGCTCAGGTATGGGGGAGGGAGGAGCTCAGGTATGGGGGAGGGAGGAGCTCATGTATGGGGGAGGGAGGAGCTCATGTATGGGGGAGGGAGGAGCTCAGGTAAGGGGGAGAACCTCTGGGGGAATCTAGGATGGAGAAGGACCTGGGGGTCCTAATAGATGATAGGATCAGCAATGGGGGAGGGAGGAGCTCAGGTATGGGGGAGGGAGGAGCTCAGGTATGGGGGAGGGAGGAGCTCATGTATGGGGGAGGGAGTAGCTCATGTATGGGGGAGGGAGGAGCTCAGGTAAGGGGGAGAACTCTGGGGGAATCTAGGATGGAAAAGGACCTGGGGGTCCTAGTAGATGAGGGGCTCAGCAATGCCAAGCTGCTGCTAACAAAGCAAACAGAATATCGGCATTAAAAAGGGGATCAACTCCAGAGAGAGAACAATAATTCTCCCTCTTTACAAGACTCTGGTCCAGCCGCACCTGGAGTATGCCAGTTCTGGGCACCAGTCCTCAGAAGAAGGCAGCGCGCACCATTCCCCAGAAGACACAGTGAGGATGAAGACCAGCCGCGGACTAGAAAGAGGCAGATTAGGAAGATCCGCATAGCAACCACAATTTCTGGTAAGTAAAATGTTTTATTTTGTTTCAATTTTTTATTTTCATTTTTTTTGTAGAATTTTGGTGATTTTTTTTTTTTTTTTTTTGGGGGGGGGGGTGGACCTCCACTTTAAGCCACCCTGGACATTTTTTAGCTCTTTTAAATGTATTTCCCAATGGGATGCACCGGCGAATACCTTTATTTAATATGTTATTAAAGCACACCCATTTTTCCTCCATGTCAATTGTAACCAGGATTTTATCCCATTTCATTTTCATTATAATTTAAATAAATAGAGAGCCGGTTGCTAGGCGATCGGCTCTCCTCTCCTCACCCAGAAGTAGTCAGTGAGGAGAGGAGTGGAGAGGGATCGCTTCAGCTGGCCGGTGATCGGTGTGTAAGAGCTGTTTTTTTACACACTGATCACCGGCCTGGTGTCCCCACACAATGTAAACACACAGGCCCGGATTCACGTAGAAGCGCGCACCTTTGTGCGGGCGTAACGTATCCTATTTACGTTACGCCTCCGCAACTTTGACAGGCAAGTGCCGTATTCTCAAACCAAAGTTGCGGCGGCGTAGCGTAAATAGGCCGGCGTAAGCCCGCCTAATTCAAATGTGGAAGATGTGGGCGTGTGTTATGTAAATTTAATGTGACCCCACGTAAATGACCCTTTTACGAACGGCGCATGCGCCGTCCGTGAAAGTATCCCAGTGCGCATGCTCCAAATTAACCCGCAAGAAGCCAATGCTTTCGACGTGAACGTAAATGACGCCCAGCCCTATTCGCGAACGACTTACGCAAACGACGTAAAACGTGAAAAATTTGACGCTGGCCCGACGTCCATACTTAACATTGGTAAACCTCATCTACGCCTCACGTAAACGGCGTATCGGGCGTACGTTCGTGAATTGGCGTATCTAGCTGATTTACATATTTCTATGCGTAAATCAGCGTACACGCCCCTAGCGGCCAGCGTAAATATGCAGTTAATATACGACAGCGTAGGAGACTTACGCTGGTCGTATCTTATACAAATTCTGGCATATTTGATTCTTTGAATCAGGCGCCAAGATACGACGGCTCAGACTCTGGAGATACGCCGGCGTAACTCGTACGAGAATCTGGGCCACAAAGTCCCCAAAATAGGCCCAGATTCAGAAAGCACTTACGCCGACGTATAACAAGTTACCCCCGACGTAAGTTCAAATGTGCGCCGTCTTACGTGTGCGCCAGACCCACAAACAGATATGCGCCTAAAACCAGGCTACACCCCGCCGACGTAACTTGCTTACGCCGGCGTAGGGTGGGCGCACATTTAGGCTGGGCGCATGGTGCCGCTCCCATTGATTAGCCATTCAAACATGCAAATGAGGGAAATACGGCGATTCACGAACCTGCGTGCGCCCGACGCAGGCTACGCGAAGTGCGCGTAAGTTGTACGTCCGGTGTAAAGTTATTCCCCATCAATGAGGTGTAACCCGGCAGCAGACATGCTCAGGTCTGCACCAGGGAACACAAGCCGGCGTATTGTGCGTTGGACGTGTGTCTGGCTGCCGTACGCAGTGATTCGTGCTTGATGGTACAGTGGTGACAATTGATGGCACTGGCATGGCACATTGGTGCGAATTGATGGCACAGTGGCTGCGTTTGATGGGCACAGTGAGGCTGCATTTTTTTTCCGTTTGCGCCCCCCCAAAAATTTTGAGCACCAGCCGCCACTGGTAATAAGTCGCAGCGCACGCTCATTAATATTATAATAGAGTTCCCCTTCCCGCGACTCTCCGCCTCTCCGAAACGCTGACAGCTTTTAACAAGCGGTAATAAATGATTTCGTCTGTTTACAGATTACATCCAATGAACATAAATCACATCAATGTGCGAATGGCTGCTTGCGTAACGTTGCGTGTCATCGTCTCTTAGGGATCGCTCCTGCGTCCGCCGCCATGGAGGTTCCGTCTGCATCAACGCCTTCCGCCGCACTAACGAATTACCGTGTTTTCTGATTGGCTGGCTGGCTACGTCCGTGGGGGCGTTTTGGGGGTGGGGGGAGTCACAAGCCGCCCCAAATTGGAAGTCTTCCACTCTGACAAATGACATCAGAGAAGTGAATAAGTGCGCGGCGTCGGCGCGGCTCGGGAGAGACAATAAATGTGACGGCCGCACAATGAGGAGAAATGAGACGTCTCGTTCCCCGCGGGACGCCGAATACATCTCGGCGGATAACAAGTTGTTAGCGTTATGGATCGCGTCCGCTTCGGCCTTTATCGCGTTTTAAATTTGTTTTTCAACCCCCGCCGCCCAATATTAGGAATTTCCGAGACGCGCTCGCCATTATCTCTCCGCTCGAGTGTATTAGATATATTATTGCTTATTTTTAATATCGCTCTCTAAAAAAAAAAAGAGAGAGGACGGGAAAAAGGCGCCGAAATTGGATAAAAAAACATGAGCGCAAATAAATGAATGTTCTGATTATGCCGATCGATGGATTAAATCTGCCAGGCAGAGGAGCCGATACCGGGGGGAGGCGAGGAACGAGTGCGGCGGCGCTCCGGCGATCACCCGGGCGTAAATGTTTCCTTATGTAACATGATGTACGGCCCAACGATACAATTAGAGCCGCCGCCGCCTGAAATCATCAGTCATAGGATTTCATATTTCCCGGATATTTATCCGTATCGGAATCTTGGCCTACTGTGTATCCATCATCTACATCAGTGGTCTCCAAACTGTGGCCCGGGGGCCGGATGCGGCCCTTCGCTTGAATTTATCTGGCCCTTGGTACACTATTTAATCCAATGACACCAATGATGGGACACTATTCCTCCCACTGACACCAATGATGGGACACTATTCCTCCCACTGACACCAATGATGGGACACTATTCCTTCCAGTGACACCAATGACGGGACACTATTCCTCCCACTGATACCAATGATGGGACACTATTCCTCCCACTGACACCAATGATGGGACACTATTCCCCCCACTGATACCAATGATGGGACACTATTCATCCCACTGACACCAATGATAGGACACTATTCCCCCCCACTGACACCAATGATGGGACACTATTCCTCCCACTGACACCAATGCTGGGACACTATTGATCTTTTATTGAAAAGAATCAAGCAACCAATTTTATACAAAAGTAAAAAACAAAACTATAGTACAAAACTTCAAACATAAATCCAAGGAATACACATCCAGGTTCAGAATATATACAATATATACACTATACACCACCACCAAAACATTACTACAAAACTATTTACACAAAGCAGCAGAGAGGGCCTAAGAGGCACAACCCGTCACCTATGTACGCAGCCATTTATCAAAAATGTATCAAAAATAATAATCTAGGGTGATAAGAGACAGACAGCCACACCCGGGAAAGAGACTCCTGGCAGTCAGGGAGGCTTGAAACCCCTCCACGCCTTCAGCCAAGCCCCCTGACCCCGCTTGTCTCTCTCAAGCCCCCGAATCTTCCCCACCTCATGCACAATGTCATACACCACCACCTCAACAGGAAGGATTTTTTGCCGAATGCTGACCTGACACCGTGCGTTCCAGGTGAAATAACGGACCACTAGACTAACTAAAAAAAGTGTATCCAAACAAAAACCTCCACCGGTACTGAATGCTCCGTACACCCACTCGGCATAACCCAGCCTGGAGAGGAAAGGAACACCGAGCGCCCGCCCCACCTGTTTGTACACTTCTATGTTAAAAGGGCAACGAAGCAGAAAATGGTCCATAGTCTCCTCCTCACCTGCACACTCCTCCCGAGGACAGCTACGATCCACCCCACTGCGGAATTTCAAATTGCCCCGAACATAGAGCCTCCCATGGAAGCACAACCAGGCCAGATCCCTAAATTTAGGAGGTATTCTATCCAAATTAATTAGTCTCAACCCCGCCCTCAAAACTGGGCCTGGGCAATCCCTTAAGGCCAGTGGGTCATGAAAGACTTCGCTCAAGACTCGACTCATAAGGTCTTTCCTCGGAACCGATCTGAGATCTTCAGCCGACAATCGCCACTGCCGCAGTAACTTCAGGCACGGAGCTACATAGGCTGGTAGCTGACCACGATGACCCCTGCGATTCTTCACTTGGCCACCTTCTTCCCAAAGTCGCAGAAAAGGACTAAACCAAGATCTAAATATGCCTGCCCATCCAGGAGGTTCCACTGCAAGCATACTACCAATGTTAAACTTGAGAAAAAGCAGTGAAAAGAAAAGAATTGGGTTGACCATACCTAAGCCACCCTCCCTCCTGGATAGGTAGGTGACATTCCTCTTGATGGGGTTCAGTCTGTTCCCCCACAGCATCTGGAAGAACACACTACTGACCCTAGCATAGAGAGACACTGGCAAGATGCAGACAAAGCTGACATACAAGAAGATCGGAATCAGGTAGGTCTTAATCAGATCAACCCTTTCCCTCATAGATAACTTCCATCTCTTCCAGTTGACCACCTTAGCATTGGCAATTTCCAGTCTGCCTTCCCAGTTTTTGAGGCCATAATCGCCGGGTCCAAATTCAATGCCTAGTATCTTAATTCTTTCCCGGGGCACTGGAAAGGTGTCCGGGAGATCAAACCCCTCACCTTCCTTTCCCATCCAGAAAACTTCGCTCTTTTCCTGATTGATCTTGGAGCCTGATGCTTCAGAATACCGTGATGTCAGAGAGACCACCTCCTCCGCCTCATCCGTCCCAGTGACAATCACTGATACATCGTCCGCATAAGCAACAACCCTCAATGGCGGCTCACCCGGGAGCCCCACTGGTACCCCACACAACATGCCGCTCTCTAGCCTCCTGATGAAGGGGTCGATTGCAAACACATAGAGCAGGGGACTCAGGGGACAGCCCTGGCGCACCCCGGAGCCAACCTCAAAGGACTGCCCAACCCAACCATTAACAAGAGGGAAGCTTTCTGCCCCCTTATACAAGACTTTCAGCCAATCAACAAAACCACCCGGCAGACCGTACTTACTAAGGAGCAACCACAGGTACTCATGGTTAACACGATCAAAAGCCTTTGCCTGATCCAATGTCAGCAAGTACTTTCCCCAGCCTGCAGCCCTGCACCGCTCCAAGGCCTCCCGGACAGCTAACACCGCTGTGAAGGTACTCCTACCCTGGACCGAACAGTGCTGATGGCGAGAAAGCAAAGACTCTGCTACTGACGACAGGCGCCAGAAAAATATCTTCGCCAGTATCTTTCTATCGACATTAAGAAGGCTGATGGGGCGCCAATTCTCAATCATCGAAGGATCTTTACCCTTTGACAGAAGAATCACAGCCGAGTGCCTCATGGAAGGGGATAGCACCCCCTCAGCAAGACAACTGTTAAAAACCTCTACCAAATGTGGGGCCAGAATAGACTTAAAGGCTTTGTAGAACTCAGCCGTCAAGCCATCCGGTCCGGGTGACTTTTTGATGGCAAGCTGTTCAATTGCCCTCATCACCTCTTCAACTGTGATCTCCTCTGTCAAATTCATCAATGGAACATCTCCACCATTTAGACCTGGAGTAGAGTCCAAAAAGCTTTCCATCTTGTCACGGTCAAGCTCTTTCCTTCCAAGAAGGTCGGCATAAAAGGACCTCACGACCTCCAGAATCCCTGACCTGGACTTTGTCACGGAACCTGTACTGTCCTTAAGGCCAACGACCGCTTTAACAGCTACACCTTGTTTGCAGTTCTGGTAAGGGTCAGGCGAGTGGTACTTCCCATAGTCCCTCTCCAGAACCAAAGAGGCATGCCGGTCATATTGACACTTCCTGAGAAGGAGTTTCACTTCAGAGATTGCCCCAGGATCTCCTCCTCTCGAGACAAGAATATCCAGCTTCCTCCGCAAACGTTGGTAGGTCATGTATTTATTAAACTGTGTTCTATTGGCTAGGCCCCTGAAGAATCCAGCGATCCTCTTTTTGGTCAGCTCCCACCACTCAGCCTTGCTGCTACAAAAGTCCAGGAGGGTCACCTGTGCCTGAAAGAATTCCTCAAAGGATTGTCTAACATGTTCTTCCTTGAGTAGAGTCGAATTCAATCTCCAGATGCCCTTTCCTCTCTGAGGGGCGTCTGAAGCATTCAGGGCCACAGATAGCATACAGTGATCAGAGAACTCTACTGCCTGCACCACTGGGGGTGAGAAAGCAGAGGCCTCCTTCAAAAAAAACCTGTCTATCCTACTCTGACTATTACCACGATGAAAGGTGAACCCGGTGTCATCCGGGAGGTGCGCAATGTGCACATCCACAAGACCAGCATCCCTAACCATACTATTTAAAAAAACGCTATCATATCCCAGCCTGTCCTTGAAGGCCTTCCTGTCCTTGGGCCTAGTTACTGTATTAAAGTCACCTCCAAAGACCACTTGCCGGGATGTAAAAAGAAATGGCTTGATCCTTGTAAAAAGGCATTTCCTGTCCCACTTTGTGTGCGGCCCATAGATATTAATTAGGCGCAGGTCCTGCCCTCCCACAAGGACGTCTAAGACCATACATCTCCCAATCTCCACCTCAATAACCCGCCGGACAGTTACCATGCCGGTTTTAAACAACACCGCCACACCGCCGTAAGGCTCGGCCGCAAGAGACCAGTAAGATGGACCATACCTCCACTCTCTCTTGGCCATATGAATATCTGCCAAGGAGGTGAGCCTAGTCTCTTGCAAAAATAAAATTTCAGCATCTAATTGGCTGAACAAAAAGAAGGCCATAGAACGAGCTCTCACTGACTTAATGCTGGCGACATTTATTGTCGCCACTTTTAACGGAGGGGGAACCGCCATTTGGGTTATTGGGTGGATTGCTTCTTAGCTCCCCTCTGCTGCTCATCACCAGAAGCCTCCCTCTTTCTTGAGGCCGCCTCCAACTCCATCTCTGACTCAGAGCTCAGCTCTGAAGAAGCGCCAGATGATGAAATGTCCCACCTAGAGGACCTACGACGGGTGGAGACAGGCACCGGAGCTTCCCGCCCCCGTTCCGTCCTCACCGCCTGCTTCTTCCGCCGCCCAACCTTCCTTCTCTCCTCCAGGTACTTGAGGTCAGCCTCAGAGATGCCCTCATCCCTTGTTTTTTTCTTTGAAGCGACCTTTTTAGTACCCGCTATCACTCCTGATGGGGGGGGTAAATCCGACTTAACAGGGATAGACTTCTGGGGGGTAACTGACTCAGGGGGCACAGACTTGGAAGGTTCTGACACAAGAGGAGCGGGTACAGTAGGCTGGGGGGACACAGATACAGATACAGAAGGAGTACTTACAGACACAGAAGGGGTGGTCACAGGAACTGGGGAGGGAACTGGGGAGGAAACTGGGGAGGGATCCTGAGCAGGACCAGGGGGGTCGGTCACCGCAGCGGAGGATGGTACACCAGGGGCCTCCCCCTCCATCCTGTCCAGCCTTGACATCTCATCCACTACCTCCTTCTCCATATTGTGCCAGGCCTCAGGGCATCTGCTATAAGGGTGGCCAAGTCGCAGGCACAGGTTGCACCTGATCTTTTGGGTGCAGTCCTTGGCCATATCATAGTTGCCAACATTTGAAAAAAAATTCCAGGGACACTTTGCAGCACAGCTATTAAGCTCCCAAACCAAGTCGCGAACATGCCGCCGCGCTCGCGACCAATGGCTCTGCATCTTAAAGGGGACATACCTGGACGCCCATGTGCGCAGCCGTGCCATTCTGTCGCCGTACATCGTCGTGCACAACTCTACACTTCCTTTATACAATTCTACAAATATACTTATAAGTGCAACGGTAAAACCTATAAAATAATATCCAGTGCAAATCAACCAATGTATTGCAATATAGTAGTGATGGTGTCACCCCCGCTGCAAAAATATTTAGAGAAATTGCAGAGCTTCAATGTGCAAATAATTGTGAAACCCCCTACATACAATATTATTTAACAGTGATGCAAATCAACACGTGTATTAGGACATAGTAGTGATGGTGTCACCCTCTCTGCAGAAGGTAGGACTTATTGCAGAGCTGCAATGTGCAAAATCATAATAAAATGTACAATTGATGTACATATTTTATTAGGATTATATATAGGGAGTTTCACCACTATTTGCACATTGCAGCTCTGCAATGTTTTCTACCATTTGCAGAGGGGGTGACACCATCACTACTATATTGCAATACATTGATTGATTTGCACTGGATATTCATTTATAGGTTTTACCATTACACTGAGGCCCCGTACTCACGACCAAACATGTCTGCTGAAACTGGTCCGCAGACCAGTTTCAGCAGACATGTTTGGCCGTGTGTTGGCCCGAGCGGACCATTTTGGGACGGATCGGACAGGTTTCCAGCGGACAACTGTTTCCCGGACTTGTTTTAAAACAGTCCGCTGGAAACCTGTCCGCCCGGACATGTACGGTCGTCTGTACAGACCTACCGTACATGTCCTGCCGCCCGCATCCCTCGCATGCGTCGAATGACTTCGACGCATGCGTGGAAGCATATTTAAGGCGGCCCGCCCACGTCGCCGCGTCATTGTCGCGGCGACACCGCGTCATCGACGCGGCGACACCGCGGACACGCCCCGCGTAATGTTTACGCGCGGGCTTCTGTTCGATGGTGTGTATAGCCATCGAACAGAAGTCCCCGGGCAGTCCCCGGCCAGACATGTCCGATGGAAACGGTCTGCAGACCGTTTTCATCGGACATGTCCTGCCGTGAGTACAAGGCCTTATAAGTCCATTTGCCAACTAGCTGACAAGATTCTCTTATTGCTTTTGAGGTTTTTTTTGGGGTTGTATGGTTGTTTTACTTGATTTGTTATTTCCTCTGTATACTGGTAACCACTGGCCCAGCATATTGGTGGTCAGTGTGTCCCCTCTGTATGCTGGTGGTCAGTGTGCCCCATGTATGCTGGTGCTACGTGCAGGAGGATTCTACGTGCAGGGTCCAGGAGGATGCTATGTGCAGAGTGCAAGGCTCAGGTGCCTGCTATGCACAGAGTGCAAGGCTCAGGCATAGAGTGCAGGGCTCAGGAGTGCGTTGTACAGAGTGCAGGGCTCTGATCATATTATAGTGACTTCTCTTTAGCATGAATGGCCATAGATGGATTGAAACTCATCCTTGGTGAACCAGCTGAATTTCCATCAGTAGCTCATGTGTAAAATCCCTGTTGTTTTCTGATGCCTGGGGAGCTGGGGAACCCACTAAGCCTCCATGCACAGGAGTTGTTTAGGCCCATTCAGACATGTGTGCCCATGTGCAGGGCTCTCTTGTGCATTGTGTGCCCCCTGAGCCAGTGTTCTATTCATTTCTTTTGGGACCCAAACCTGCATGTCATATTAGAATAGAGGCTATGTGAATGCAACCTCATGTCCAAGTAGAAATGAATGGGGTGCTGACACAGGGATGCACATAATGTTCATGCATCCCCATGCTGATAAGATAGCCCTGCATGGGAGCCACATGTCTGTGCCTCATCTTAAGAAGTCCTTAATAAAAAAAAGAATCAGGAAGAACAGTTGTCTTCACAGCTAGAACTGTGTAATCATGCCTGAAAGGTTACCTGTTAGCTGAGTAGTGGAAGCCTCAGCAGCACAGAGACGCCACTCACTTTGCAGTAGAACTGGAGAGGGGAGTCAGGGGACCCGAGGGAAAGAGCACAGGAGGGGAGGGGTCACCTCCACATTGTCCAGAGAAGGGAGGAAATCAACAGGAGGCTAGGGGGCAGAGCTGGTGATGTCACACAGACATCGGACACTCTGAAAGCAGGAGTGATAGAAATCAATGGAGAGGAAAAGAGAGGCTGCTGTCCGGGCAAGCAGAGGAGCAGGAAAGCTGTATGTACAGTATCTGGAACCATAGGAAAGCATTGATATGCTTTCCCAACCCCATGCGCCCCGCCCACTCCACTCTACTGTTGCTCAGGGACTAGTACTGTGCAGGCAGGGGGCGGGTGTAGTGCTACGATCTAGCCTACACACAGGAACACACAGCGCCACCCACCATCCGAATTAGCCAATCGGACGACAGACACCAGCAGGCCAGCTCTGATTGTTCTTTTACAACTCTGGAAGCCGCACCTGCTTTCCCCACTAGCCGGGACAAGTCCCGGCAGGCTAAATTAGCCGGGACTAGGTCCCAAATGACGGGACTGTCCCTTTAAAAACGGGACAGTTGGCAAGTATGCCATATGACCCTGACCCCGACACACTGAGCATATCAAGGCCGAACAGGAGGAGCTAAGGTGCCCCCTCTCTCCACAGCGGTGGCACAGCTTCGGCTGACCAGGGTAGAACACAGTCATCCTATCCCTCCCTATGAAAGCCGAGGAGGGCAGGTGACGGACAACATTTCCATCCCTGGCCAGCCTGACTGTTACCGACCATCCCCCAGTCCAGATGTTACGCTCATCTAATATTTTACTGGGTTTGGTCAAAACTTCCCCATAGTTCCTCAACCAGACCTCCAGATCCCTGGCAGGGACGCTCTCATTGGTGAGGATGATAGTGATCTTTTTTACTGTTGACTGCTGCGAAATCGCAACTGGGGCCAGACTCTCCCATTCGGGTCTTGACCTGCACCGGGCCTCATATCGTTCCCAGAACAGGTCAAGACCCTCTGGCTTGGTGAAACTGACTGTATACTCCCGCGTCCCTGACACATGAATAAAAGCATAGAGATCGTTAACCCCAAAACCCATTTCTAGAATTAAATCCACCACTGCACGCCTTGCAGGGGGGATTGCACCACCTTCCCATTTCAAGATGACAACATTACGTCTTGGGCCCCCAGCAGAAGCCAGAGACCCAAGACCATATCCCGGGGGGCTTGAGGTGGTAGCTCGCAGGGGAAAACCCTGCTTGGGGGCGGAGCTGCCAGGGACAGAGCGTACCACCTGAGCGAAAGTGGGTTTATTGGGGCCAAGACCCCACACTGAAGTCACTTTATCTGCATGAACAGAGTTAGTATTGTCCATCCCACCTGAAATGGGACCATTGTCCATCCCACCTGAAATGGGACCATTGTCCATCCCACCTGAAATGGGACCATTGTCCATCCCACCTGAACTGGGACCATTGTCCATCCCACCTGAACTGGGACCATTGTCCATCCCACCTGAAATGGGACCATTGTCCATCCCACCTGAAATGGGACCATTGTCCATCCCACCTGAAATGGGACCATTGTCCATGCCACCTGAACTGAGATGATTTTTATCAGTCACACACACATTCCCATCAGGAACAGTCACTGTTGCTGCTGCAGTACCAGCTGTCGCCTGATGCTGCGCTGTGGAGTCCAGAGAAGCAGTGGGGCAATCAGCTCTGGTCTCAGCATCAGGAGGGTTAATGGGTTCTGCTGGGACTTGCAGTTCCTTCACAGAAATGTCATTTTTTAAACGGATCTCTTGCTGCATTGCAGCCTCAGCAGGCACATTATTACTGCATACAGTCCGATTATTGGGCACATTATCAGGCATGGTGCTAGATGGTACAAACACAGTCTTATTCACAACATGGGGCTTAGCTGGCTTCACTTTATCAGGTACACCATCTGCAATATCTTCATCATTAAAGACCATCCGATCCCCCCGCACAGGAGACTCCATTACCTGGATCACCCTCAGCATGCCTCCTGAGTCCTGGGAAGGCATTGGGGTGCTTACCTCTCCCTGGGGGGGCAGGGGGTCAGAACTGGGGGTCTCCTCCTCCTCCACCTCCATCTTTGTCACCTTTGCAAACCTCCTTTCGTTGGAGAACTTTTCCTTGAAAGGACCATCCCTTCCTTCCATTATGGCCACAATGGTCTCTTGATGGTCCACACGGACCTTGGCCAATTGGATCTCTGGATCCATGGATCCGCGTTTCTGGCTATGTAAGCCTTCACGTTGCCTTCGCAGGCGCTTCAGCTCCGCACGTAGCTTGTACAGCTTATCCCTCTCCCGGTTTAGGACTTTTATCCCGGCCACCACTCGCTCCCGAATGGCCTCCGAGCCTTCATCCACACCAGGGGCAGAGAGATCACCAGCTGAGGCTTGTAGAGGGGCAGACATGTCAGCAGATGGCCCAGGAGATGGCTGAGAGCCTCCAGCAGGGGAGGCCCCGCTGCCCTCCATGGCTTCCCCAGAAAGGGGCCAGGAGAGCTGGGAGAGATTTCCAGGCAACTCCCTTCTCACACAGCAGCTCCAGACACACCTTCCTCCTCACACACCTGTGCTCCAATGGTGGGTGGGGCACTATTCCTCCCACTGACACCAATGATGGGACACTATTCCTCCCACTGACACCAATGATGGGACACTATTCCTCCCACTGACACCAATGATGGGACACTATTCCTCCCACTGACACCAATGATGGGACACTATTCCTCCCACTGACACCAATGATGGGACACTATTCCTCCCACTGACACCAATGATGGGACACTATCCCTCCCACTGACACCAATGATGGGACACTATTCCTCCCCACTGACACCAATGATGGGGCACTATTCCTCCACTGATACCAATGATGGGACACTATTCCTCCCACTGACACCAATGATGGGACACTATTCCTCCCACTGACACCAATGATGGGACACTATTCCTCCCACTGACACCAATGATGGGACACTATTCCTCCCACTAATACCAATGATGGGACACTATTCCTCCCACTGACACCAACAATGGGGCACTATTCCTCCCACTGACACCAATGATGGGACACTATTCCTCCCACTGACACCAATGATGGGGCACTATTCCTCCCACTGACACCAATGATGGGACATTATTCCTCCCAGTGACACCAATGATGGGACACTATTCCTCCCACTGATACCAATGATGGGGACACTATTCCTCCCACTGACACCAATGATGGGACACTATTCCTCCCACTGACACCAATGATGGGACACTATTCCCCCCACTGACACCAATGATGGGACACTATTCCTCCCACTGACACCAATGATGGGACACTATTTCCCCCCCACTGACACCAATGATGTGACACTATTCCTCCCACTGATACCAATGATGGGGCACCATTCCTCCCACTGACACCAATGATGGGGCACTATCCCTCCCACTGACACCAATGATGGGACACTATTCCTCCCACTGATACCAATGATGGGGACACTATTCCCCCCACTGACACCAATGATGGGACACTATTGATCTTTTATTGAAAAGAATCAAGCAACCAATTTTATACAAAAGTAAAAAACAAAACTATAGTACAAAACTTCAAACATAAATCCAAGGAATACACATCCAGGTTCAGAATATATACAATATATACACTATACACCACCACCAAAACATTACTACAAAACTATTTACACAAAGCAGCAGAGAGGGCCTAAGAGGCACAACCCGTCACCTATGTACGCAGCCATTTATCAAAAATGTATCAAAAATAATAATCTAGGGTGATAAGAGACAGACAGCCACACCCGGGAAAGAGACTCCTGGCAGTCAGGGAGGCTTGAAACCCCTCCACGCCTTCAGCCAAGCCACCTGACCCCGCTTGTCTCTCTCAAGCCCCCGAATCTTCCCCACCTCATGCACAATGTCATACACCACCACCTCAGGGGGGTACAGGCAGTACACCTGTAGGGGGCCCGGAGATCCCCAGGGGCCCGGATGGCAACCCCCCCTTTTTTTTTTTTTTGTAAGGGGTCCGGAGGTCCCCAGGGGTCCATAGGGCCCCGGATGGCAACCCCCCCTTTTTTTTATTTATTTTGTATATATATATATATATTTTATTAAAGGGTCCAGAGGTCCCCAGGGGCCCGGAGGTCCTCAGGGCCCCATGTGGCAACCCCCCTTTTTTTTTTTTATAAATGTATATTTATTTATTTTTATATATATATATATATATTTTTGTTTTGTTTTTTATTAAAGGGCCCAGAGGCCTTTTTTATTTTATTTTTTTATTTTTTATATATATATATATATATATATTTTTTTTATTAAAAGGCCCAGGGATCCCCAGGGGCCCGGAGGTCCCCAGGCCCCCGGATGGCAACCCCCCTTGTTTTAATTTATTTTTTATAAACAAAAAAATATATATTTTTTATATATTTTTTTATTTCTTTTTTATTAAAGGGCCCAGAGGTTTATTTTTATTTATTTTTTATTTTTATTAAAAGGCCAAGAGGTCCCCAGGGGCCCGGAGGTCCCCATGGTCCCAGATGGCAACCCCCCTTTTTATATATATATTTTATTTGAATTTTTTTACTTTTATTAAAGGGCCCAGAGGTCCCCAGGGCCCCGCATGGCTACCCCCCTTTTTTTATAATTCTTCTTTGTTTCTTTTTTTTGTAAAGCCCCCCCCCCCCCCCCCCCCGCCGCTTCTCCCGCCGCTTCTTAATTTTCTCAATTAGTGGCGGCCCCCCCCCGCTTCTTCTCAATTACAGGCGGCAGCACCCCCCCACATACAGCGCAGAGAGTCAAGCACCGAATTCACCAAAGCACCAAATCTACGCTGGGTTCCCTCGGCGTAAGTCGTCGTAAGTGGAAGTGGGCGTGAGCCATGCTAATGAGGCGTGACCCCATGCAAATGATGGGCCGAGCGCCAGACAGATACGAATCGCCAACTGCGCATGCGCCGTCCCGTGGACGCAATCCCAGTGCGCATGCTCAGAATCACGTCGGAACTACTCCCTAAGGCTGCATTCACACCTAGGCGACAAAACGCCTGAAGCGCGACGCTCGATACGCTGGAGGAGCGAATTTCCATTGCTGTCTATGAGATGGTTCACATCTCACGCCGAACGCCGAAACGCCATACGCCTGCCGCCTGAAAACAAGTCCCGGACCCTTTTTTTCAGGCGGCATTGGCGTTCGGCCATAGACAGCAATGGAAATAATTTGTGAGGAAAAAAAAGTTAAACAAATCGCGGCAAAATATGCCGCGTACGCGGCGTTACAGTGTGAATGCAGCCTAAGATACGCCGGATCACTGCCTATGACGTGAACGTAACCTACGCCCAGCCCTATTCACGTCCTACGTAAACGACAAAAGATACGACGGCTGTGTTCCCTGGTCCATACCTTTGCATGAGTTGCGCCTCCTATATGGGGAATGACTTTACGCCGGACGTACGACTTACGCAAACCGCGTATATATAATGCGCCGGGCGCAAGTACGTTGGTGAATCGGCGTATCTCCCTCATTTCCATATTTGAATAGGAAATCAATGGGAGCGCCACTTGCGTCCAGCGTAAATATGCGCCCAAGTTACGTCGGTCGGATGAAGCCTATTTTTAGGCGTATCTCATTTTGTGGGCACGGCGCACCGATACAACGGCGCATATTTGCACTTACGCGGCGTATCTCGAGATACGTTGGCGCAAGTGCTTTGTGAATCCGGGCCGTGCTCTATATAGGTCATACATAATGGATCGTTATGTGTTGCTGCATTGATAAAGGTTGATTGCCCCCCCCCCCCCCCGGGGGAGGGGAAGGCTCGCTGTAATCTATGCGTTTCCAAAATAAATTGTCGGCCCGATACAAAGCGCGGTCATCGCTGACAAATGAAGCCGCATTTCAGGCGCTATGACTTCAATGGAGACGTTGTTCCCAAAGGGATTTCTGCTAAATATTTATTAAAGCCGCGCGCTCTGCTTAATAAATAACGTCTCGTGCCCACCGGCCGCCGACAGCCATGGCATGGAAACGCCGCCGGGGTAAACAACGCCGTAAAATCTTTACACTTACAAAGACCCTCATTAGACATCAGTCTCCATCTCCTTCCTCCAGGTTAAAGGGGGGATGGGGTCTACTTCACCTATAGAGTTCTACACGGGTACCGTATGGAAGGGCTTGGGGACTAAAGTGACCCAGCAACCAGGGCCCGCCATCAGGAATTATGGGGCCCCTTACACAGCTTCAGTCATGGGCCCCCTGGAGCAGAGAACCGGGGGCGGGAGGGGGGGCTGCCGCGAATTGAGAAGCGGAGGGGGGCCCTTTACAAATTATTAATAAAAATTTAAAATAAAAAATAAAAATAAAAAAATATATAAAATAAATAAATAAACATTTATTAAAAAAAAAAGGGGGGGTTGCCATCCAGGGCCCTGGGGACCTCTGGGCCCTTTAATAAAAAAAAAAAGAGGGGGTTTGCCACATGGGGCCCTGGAGACCTCATGAGTCCTTTAATATATATATATATATATATATATATATATATATATATATATATATATATATATATATCAAAAAAGCAATAAAAAGAAAAAAAAAGAAATAAAATAATATAAAAAAAAAAGAATTTATAAAAAAAGGGGTGTTTTAATCCCGGGCCCTGGGGACCCCCGTACCCCTAAGAAAAAAAATTGACCCTTTAATAAAAAATATATATTAGAAAAAATATATATTTTTTATAAAAAATAAATAAAAAAAAGGGGGGTTGCCATCCGGGGGGCCCTGGGGACCTCCGGACCTCTAAAAAAAAAAAATGTCCCTTTAATAAAAATTAAAATAAAAATATATTAAAAAAATATATATATATTTTTTATAAAAAATAAATAAAAAAAATGGGAGTTGTCATATGGGGCCCTGTGGGCCTCCGGGCCCACTACAACAGGGCCAGTTGTACTGGCTTATCAGCGACCCTGCCGGCAACAGGGGAATCCCAATACTTCACGTCAGTCTGTACCGGAATATGGGGGCCGCTCATGGTGATAAAAGCCAGTGCATTTATTGGGACATCCGAAGCATGATCACACCACCAGTATGACCACCCACCTAATATATTAGGTCCCCCTATTAATGTAAAGGGGGGCCAGAGATGCAGGAGGCTGTGATATAAAGGGGGGTAGAGATGCAGGAGGCTATGTTTTAAAAGGAGGGACCAGAGATGCAGAAGGCTGTGATGTAAAGGGGAGCGCAGAGATGCAGGAGGCTGTGATATAAAGGAGGGTCCATAGATGCAGGAGGCTGTGATTTAAAGGAGGGGCCATAGATACAGAAGGCAGAGCTGCAGGAGGCTGTGATGTGAAGGGGAGAGCAGAGATGCAGGAGGCTGTGATATAAAGGGGGAGGGGTAGAGATGCAGGAGGCTGTGATATAAAGGGGGAGGGGTAGAGATGCAGGAGGCTGTGATTTAAAGGAGGGGCCAGAGATGCAGGAGGCTGTGATATAAAGGGGGAGGGGTAGAGATGCAGAAGGCTGTGATTTAAAGGAGGGGCCATAGATACAGGAGGCTGTGATATAAAGAGGGAAAGAGCTACAAAAGACTGTGATGTAAAAGGGGGCAGAGCTGCAGGAGGCTGTGATGTGAAGGGGAGAGCAGAGATGCAGGAGGCTGTGATATAAAGGGGGAGGGGTAGAGATGCAGGAGGCTGTGATTTAAAGGAGGGGCCAGAGCTGCAGGTGGCTGTAATGTAAAGGGGGGCCAGAGCTGCAGGAGGCTGTGATGTAAAGGGGGGCAGAGCTGCAGGAGGCTGTGATATAAAGGGGGAGGGGTAGAGATGCAGGAGTCTGTGATGTAAAGGGGAGAATAGCTGCAGAAGGTTGTGATGTAAAGGGCAGCCAGAGCTGCAGGGCATGGGCGTCCGCTCCATAGGGCAAGGGGGGTCATTTGCCCCCCCCCTGGAATCACCAGGGAGAGCCAGGAACAGAGCAGAACTGGCCCTGGGGCCGCTTTAAGTGGCGAATGCAGCGCTCCCCTCCTTCTGTCCTTCGGCGCTTGTATCATATGTCATGGAGCTTGGTCGGTGTGCAAGGTCTCGTCCCCCTAGTTCGGCTCCTCTGATAGTCTTCTAGTGTTTCTTCTAGTGTTCCGCCTATCACACAAGCCGAACTAGGGGGGCGGGACCTTGCACACAGACCCAGCTCCGTGACACACAATACGAGCGCCAGAGGACAGAGGGAGGGGAGCGCCGTTTTATATTGTTTACCAGGCCTGTGCTTTGTTTGTTCCAACATCTGTTGCCACAGGTAACACTAGACTATTTTCTGATGTGTTTTTAGCAAGTCTGGAAACGCAAAGCAAAAAAAAACACAGAGTTGTAGCCTACGGCATAGTTCTAGTTGTCCCTTATTTAGAGTGCCTGTCCCTCTTCTGGAATCAAATCCATTTGTCCCTCATTCCAAAAGGTTCCTCTTTTAGACCTGAAATAAATATACTGTCAATATAGTGTAGTGTTTCAGTCAAGGGAAAGGGGTGCTGTGTAATGTAAAGGGGTCCAGAGGTGCAGGGAGCTGTGTAATGTAAAGGGGTGCAGGGTGCTGTGTAATGTAAAGGGGTCCAGAGGTGCAGGGTGCTGTGTAATGTAAAGGGGCCCAGAGGTGCAGGGGGCTGTGTAATGTAAAGGGGTCCAGAGGTGTGGGGGCTGTGTAATGTAAAGGGGTCCAGAGGTGCAGGGTGCTGTGTAATGTAAAGGGGTCCAGAGGTGCAGGGTGCTGTGTAATGTAAAGGGGTCCAGAGGTGCAGGGTGCTGTGTAATGTAAAGGGGCCCAGAGGTGCAGGGTGCTGTGTAATGTAAAGGGGTCCAGAGGTGCAGGGTGCTGTGTAATGTAAAGGGGTCCAGAGGTGCAGGGTGCTGTGTAATGTAAAGGGGTCCAGAGGTGCAGGGTGCTGTGCAATGTAAAGGGGTCCAGAGGTGCAGTTGTGGAGAGGGGGTACACAGTAGTGACAAAGAGATATTGAAAGATGCAGGGGGCACAGTGGGGTGTTCTTACATTTTAATGTGGGGGGCGCTTTGACACGGGGGGCGTGCGTTCATAAAGGTCACGAACGTCTTTTTCACCATTTTCGGGTGGAAGACGTTTTTTTTTAAAAAAATTGCGTTGAAAAGTCGCTCCGGTCACTTTCGCACTTTCCACGACGCGTCAGGAGAGATCAAACAAACCAACAGAATCTGTGCGGCAGTTTTGCAACATTTTTAAAAGACTATTTTATCGGCACGACGCGTTTTGAACTTCTGTAAACCGAAAAGGACGAACCGAAGCGAAACAAGTCATTATTTTTCCTGATTTTTATTTTTTTATATAAACAGGCTCAGCCGTCTTTTTTTATGTGGAACATAAACGCCAGCGGGGAGTCGCAGACACGTGAAGAAAAGTAAAACTTCTGCGGGAGTTTATTGGGATTATTAGAGACGATGCCAGCCGGAGGTCTTCACCCGCTGAGCCAGGAAGGTTACCCTTCTATAAATCTCTATCTACGGCTCGGCGCTCCCCGCCCCCGCTGCGCTCACATGCCCTGTATCCCGGCGGGATTGGGTTATGGTTGTATTCGGATGGGGAGTGGAGGACGAGGTACTGCCGAAGATCTTTTAATCATAAAACTGGGTCATCACCCTCATGATGTCATTACTACATGATGGAGCGTCCAGCGCCGAACTGCGCATCACATTGTCCTTGTTCTGTCAGCCAATGTCTTCTCTCCATCCCGGCTTTCCCATTATGCCTGAGTAATATTGATGGGAAGACCTGTGAGGGCAAAGGACCGGGACTTTCGTACTGCCAGTAATCCATCTTAAGAGTTGGCGCTTCTCATCTGTGCATACAGCGCCGAGGCCCCGTTCACCACGTGTCTGCGCAACCCCTGCAATGGCAGATAAAGCCCGGCGTCTCTGATAGATAATCATTAAACCTCAAAGTTTCCAGGAAACGTTTGCATCGGTTTTATTTTATATCTTCTACAGACGTTGCAAACTCCAATTACTATCAAGAACGCCAAATTCATCATAAAAAAAAAAAGAAGGTAGCCGGCATCTCCAGTGATCCAAATTTGAAAAGTCTTTATTGCTACAATACAGGAACGGTGTAAGAACAGGGCAAAAGCCAGCGCAAAATTCAGTTGTAAATAAAGGGCCAGATTCTGGTACATCCGCGCAATTTTGCGCTGGCGTAACGTATCTGATTTACGTTACGCCTCCCCAACTTAGATGGGCAAGTGCTGTATTCTCAAAGCACTTGCTCCGTAAGTTGCGGCGGCGTATCGTAAATCGGCCGGCGTAAGCCCGCCTAATTCAAATTTGGATCAGGGGGGCGTGTTTTATGTAAATCTACTGTGACCCGACGTGATTGACGGTTTTCACGAACGGCGCATGAGCCGTCCGTGGAATTTCCCAGTGTGCATTGCTCCAAAGTACGCCGCAAGGACGTCATTGGTTTCGACGTGAACGTAAATGACGTCCAGCCCCATTCAGGGACGACTTACGCAAACGACGTAAAAATTTCAAATTTCGTGGCGGGAAAGACGGCCATACTTAACATTGGTACGCCGCACTTACGCCACCATAGAGCAGGGGCAACTATACCCCGGGAAAAGCGCCCCCAGCGCCCCCAGCGGCCAGCGTAAAAATGCAGTTACGATCCGACGGCGTAAGAGACTTACGCCTGTCGGATCTAACAGATATCTATGCGTAACTGATTCTAAGAATCAGGCGCATAGATACGACGGTACAACGCAGAGATACGACGGCGTATCTCGTTGTGAACCTGGGCCTTAGTCTGTAGGGTTCAATACTGAGTAAGAACAGTGCAAAAGCTAACGCAAAATTCAGTCGTAAATATTTTATTTATTTACTAAAATTAGATACATTATTATTGTTTATTATAATAAAATATCATAATAATATTATACAGCATTGCTATTTATTTATTTATGTATGTTAATATTTAATTACATCATTTCAATTGTATGTACATAATATTATACACATATACACTATATTGCCAAAAGTATTGGGACGCCTGCCCTTTACACGCTCATGAAGTTTATTGGCATCCCAGTCTTAGTCCGGAGGGTTCAATATTGAGTTGGCTCCGCCCTTTACAGCTACAACAGCTTCACCTCTTCTGGGAAGGCCGTCCACAAGGTTTAGGAGGGTGTCTATGGGAATGTATGGTGCTCAACATTTTTGGGGGGCGCAAACAAAAAAAAACGTCAATTGCAGCCTCACTGTGCCCATCAATTGCTGCCACTGTGCCCATCAAACGCAGCCACTGTGCCATAAAATTGTCGCCACTGTGCCATGCCATCAAACGCAGCCACTGTGCCCATGAATTGTCGCCACTGTGCCATGCCATCAATTTTCGCCACTGTGCCATGCCAAACGCAGCCACTGTGCCATGCCATTGTCCCTCAGGCTGTAATGGGAAAAAGCCTATCAGAGCCGCTGTCTCTGATAGGCACTTCCACAGCCAACCAGCTGCCGTTATTCAGATGACCGGCGCTTGCCAGGGGGCGGCCATCTGAATAGTGGGCGGCAGCGGCGACAATACATAGATTCATGCAATGCACGAATCTATGTATTGCTTTTCAGTGGCGGTGCAGGAGAGAGAGGGGGCGGCGCTCCTGCGTCCTCTATGGACGCACCGCCACTGCTGGGGTGCCATTAAAGTTCATGTGCGTGAAAAGGCAGGCGTCCCAATACTTTTGGTGATATAGTGTATATAATAATTGTAAGATGTGTTTCTGACATGGAACTTACATAGAGAGGATGCATGGAATGTCAATGTCATTCTTTTTCTTTTTCTTTTTTTTTAGCATTAAAAAGTGTGAGGCCCCGTACACACGACCGAGGAACTCGACGTGCCAAACACATCAAGTTCCTCGTCGAGTTCAGTGTGGAAGCCGCCGAGGAACTCGGCGGGCCGACTTTTGCCATTGAACAACGAGGAAATAGAGAACATGTTCTCTATTTCCTCGCCGAGGTCCTCGTCGGCTTCCTCGGCCGAAAGTGTACACACGGCCGGGTTTCTCGGCAGAATTCAGCTCTGAACCGAGTTTCTGGCTGAATTCTGCCGAGAAACTCGGTCGTGTGTACGGGGCCTAGGAAAAACACTGCATGTTGCTGGAAGATGAAATCCGATCGGGTCGGCCTTCTCCTGTAGGTGGGTCGGGATCGGATCCTATATTTGGAATAACATGGACTGGATGTTCTCCCTCGGCAGGCGGCGGCGGCGGCGGGGGATGATGAGTGGTGGGAGGTCTGATCGGCTCACTTGACGTGCAGAAACATTATTTCAATGCCGGTTTTTGTAAATTGTTGTAAATCATATTCACGGATCGTTCTTCTCACACCTCATGATCTGTGAGAGACGGACTGGAATCTCGTCTTCTCAGTCTTCTCTGACACGTCGCAATGTTTGCCGAGCGCAACGCATTTCATTTATAGGTTGTTAGAAAGCTGAAAAATATAATGGGGTAGATTCAGAGAGCAATTGCGTCTGCGTAACGATAGTTATGCAGCGCAATTGCTTACTTGCGCCGGCGTATCGAATGCTCCTGATTCAGGAACCTCGATACCCCTAATGCAGCCTAAGATATGCGTGGCATAAGGCTCTTATGCCCGCATATCTTAGGCTGCATTCTTACGCAGGCCGCTAGGTGGCGTTCCCGTAGTGGTCAGCGTATAGTATGCAAATTGCATACTAACACCGATTCACAACTGTACGCGCGCCCTGCGTACGCAGTTTACGTCGTTTGCATACGTCGGTTTTTGCGTAAGGCCAATGCTACGTATACCCGTCGTTCCCGCGTTGCGTTTTTGAAAAATTACGTCGTTTGCGTAAGTGAATCGTGAATGGCACTGGACGCCATTCACGTTCACTTTGAAGCAAATGACGTCCTTGCAACGTCATTTACCGCAATGCACGCCGGGAAAGTTTCCCGACGGAGCATGCGCACTACGTTCGGCACGGGAACGCTCCTAATTTAAATGATCCACGCCCCCTATGGGATCATTTAAATTGCGCGCTCTTATGCCGCCCCCCCCCCCCCCCCCGAGGGAAAAACTCCTCTGATTGGCTGCTGGAGAAGCTTACTCTGCCAGAACCCCTCTGGCGCCAACTGCTGGCCAGGGATGACATTGCATCCCTGGACCACAGACTGACCCAGTGGACATTTCTGGAATGACAGAAGTCCCTCAATTTGAACAAATAGTGAATGGGAGCAAGGTAACTCTCCCATTCCCCACTAACTTTAGCGTAGTGCCCATACTGAAAGGGGGCGCTACATACTCCCCCCCACTTGAAATGACACTGTCCCCAGTGTCCTAAAGCATTCGAGCCCGAATGCTGACCTGATACCTGCTAAAAAAAAAAATAGAAAAAGGAGGAAAAGAAGGAAGGACAGAATTCACACACGGTAATACAAATTCTTAGAATAGCCTAAAACATACAGCATACACAACCCTGCTATCTATCTTCAGTGCTTGATAGCAGGTGGGTCCAGAAGAAATCCTGTTATAGGAAAAAAAACAACAAGAGAACATACAAACTGTACAATCTACTCTCTAATATATACAACCTCTGAGGTTGGGATTTGAAGCTGCACGCTCACACCTGAACGCAAAGTTTCCTTCCCAAAGGGTTCTAAATTACAAGTGCTGTAAAGAAATACTCTGTGCAAGAAAATATCAAAGTTCAAAATTCCACATCATTATCCTGTAAAGTAACGGTGCAGAACACTGCCCCTAGCGGTCAGCGCGCTGGTACTACAACAGTCACAAATCCAAAAGTGCAGAAGTGGCAGCAAAGGGAAGTGAACAAAAAAAAAATGGAAAAATAGTTCTTTCTCCTTATCGAATGTTCCAAAGCTGCGTAAAGAAAGTTGGCAAGGTCCCCACTCTAAGTGACTGAACCCAACCCCCCCCCCCCCCAAGAGTTCTACACAAAAGGGGCCCCAGATGTGGATCTGGGAAGGCAGGAAACTTAAACTCAAATGGGGTGGGCGCTACTTGTCCGCAAGTTCCGCAGGATAACCGGACCGAAACAAAATCCCTCTCCAGAGTTTTATCCATAAAATCGGGGGTCGGGTAGAACGACGATGGTACCCATCGCGGTCGTGGAAGTGGCCGAGAAAATCAAATCCTTTCTTCCAGGGCACTTCAATACAACTCGGTCCCGGTAAATATGAAGCCCCCAGCTCCACTCTCGGAGGCATTCCTCGAAACGCCTCCCCACAGAAGCGAGGGCATAGGGAGACTCACGTTTCTTTGGCAATGTATCCAAGTAGTTCCACACAGCATGCAGACACCATCTCCCTCTCTCCTGATCAATCCGGCATAGGAGAGAGGGTAGCACATATGGGTATTCATACCCGTATTCAGTGGCAACCCTGCACATGACAATGTGTTGTAACGGGGCCAATAACAGGCATCATTCTGGGGTCCCCTAACCCAGGCAACACGATCTAATCAGGTGCCCTCCGTAACACAGGCTCGGGCCTCTGCCACAGGCCAATTACAATTACGGAGCTAGGTAGATAGATAAAGCGAATCCTCCCAGTAGATTTCTGCATCGGTCACCAGAGGGCAGCAAATATACCTGTCAGTACTCTGGTCACCGGATCAGACTCTGTTGGACGACCTGCCTCAAACCGACTCCCCAATCGAATGGCACCCAGCCTGGGATCCTTCAATAGAACCGGGAACCCAGCCAGTCACTGGGGTCCCCTTGTACCTCCGGATGAGGTTCCAAGTAGTCTGCAACTATGGCCAGGTGGGTCACGCCGGCGGTGGTCCATGGATGCGCGCACCCTGAAGGTGGATGCCGCACCTGGAACGGGGACCCCGCGAAGATTTTAGAACACATGACACCTGTCACAGATATACTCCTCTCCAGCACGCCCCCCCGAGGGAAAAACTCCTCTGATTGGCTGCTGGAGAAACTTACTCTGCCAGAACCCCTCTGGCGCCAACTGCTGGCCAGGGATGACATTGCATCCCTGGAGCACAGACTGACCCTAGTGGACATCTCTGGAATGACAGAAGTCCCTCAATTTGAACAAATAGTGAATGGGAGCAAAGTTACTCTCCCATTCCGGACTAACTTTAGCGTAGTGCCCATACTGAAAGTAAGGGGGCGCTACAGAAGTGAAGCGGAATTCAAGGACCATTCAGCCCCCATCATTGCTGGTAACCTTTTCTACCCCCTCCCCCCCCCCCCCCCCCAAATCTAGGCTATAGAAATGCAGAAATAAGTGCTTTCCTGTGACCCAGACTTTCTTAGTCACAATTTTTTTGAAAAATTAAAAAAAAATTGACTTTTTCACAATATAGATACATAGAGGGGCCCCAAATCCAAAGAGCGCTAGAGGTGGGCCGAACGCCCCCCCCCCAAGTTCAGTTCGCACCAGAACTCTCGAATATAGCAAAAGTTCGGACCCAAACTCCGAGCCTCATTATGGGACTCAAACTTTAAAAATCAAAAGCCCCCATTTTGAAGGCTTATATGCAAATAATTGGCCATAAAATATATGGGTGACCCCGGGGGACATCTTGACAATGCAAAAGAAAACATTTAAGAAAAGATTGTCTTTACAAGAGCGGTGATTTTAATGATACTTAAAGTAACAACATTTAAATTCCTTTAAATATAGTTCCTGGGGGTTCCCTTAGTCTGCCTGTAAAGTGGCGCATCTGTACCATGTATGGAACCTGCTGCATCTGTACCATGTATGGAACCTGCTGCATCTGTACCATGTATAGAACCTGCTGTATCTGTACCATGTATAGAACCTGCTGCATCTGTACCATGTATGGAACCTGCTGCATCTGTACCATGTATAGAACCTGCTGCATCTGTACCATGTATAGAACCTGCTGCATCTGTACCATGTATAGAACCTGCTGCATCTGTACCATGTATGGAACCTGCTGCATCTGTACCATGTATAGAACCTGCTGTATCTGTACCATGTATAGAACCTGCTGCATCTGTACCATGTATAGAACCTGCTACATCTGTACCATGTATAGAACCTGCTGCATCTGTACCATGTATAGAACCTGCTGCATCTGTACCATGTATGGAACCTGCTGCATCTGTACCATGTATGGAACCTGCTGCATCTGTACCATGTATAGAACCTGCTGTATCTGTACCATGTATGGAACCTGCTGCATCTGTACCATGTATAGAACCTGCTACATCTGTACCATGTATAGAACCTGCTGCATCTGTACCATGTATGGAACCTGCTGCATCTGTACCATGTATATAACCTGCTGTATCTGTACCCTGTATAGAACCTGCTGTATCTGTACCATGTATAGAACCTGCTGCATCTGTACCATGTATGGAACCTGCTGCATCTGTACCATGTATATAACCTGCTGTATCTGTACCATGTATAGAACCTGCTGTATCTGTACCGTGTATAGAACCTGCTGTATCTGTACCATGTATGGAACCTGCTGCATCTATACCATGTATAGAACCTGCTGTATCTGTATCATGTATAGAACCTGCTGTATCTGTATCATGTATGGAACCTGCTGCATCTATACCATGTATAGAACCTGCTGCATCTGTACCATGTATAGAACCTGCTGCATCTGTACCATGTATGGAATCTTCTGCATCTGTACCATGTATGGAACCTGCTGCATCTGTACCATGTATAGAACCTGCTGCATCTGTACCATGTATAGAACCTGCTGCATCTGTATCATGTATAGAACCTGCTGCATCTGTACCATGTATATAACCTGCTGTATCTGTACCATGTATAGAACCTGCTGCATCTGTACCATGTATGGAACCTGCTGTATCTGTACCATGTATGGAACCTGCTGCATCTGTACCGTGTATAGAACCTGCTGCATCTGTACCATGTATAGAACCTGCTGCATCTGTACCATGTATGGAACCTGCTGTATCTGTACCATGTATGGAACCTGCTGCATCTGTACCGTGTATAGAACCTGCTGCATCTGTACCATGTATGGAACCTGCTGCATCTATACCATGTATAGAACCTGCTGCATCTGTACCATGTATGGAATCTTCTGCATCTGTACCATGTATGGAACCTGCTGCATCTGTACCATGTATAGAACCTGCTGCATCTGTACCATGTATAGAACCTGCCGCATCTGTATCATGTATAGAACCTGCTGCATCTGTACCATGTATAGAACCTGCTGTATCTGTACCATGTATGGAACCTGCTGCATCTGTACCGTGTATAGAACCTGCTGCATCTGTACCATGTATGGAACCTGCTGCATCTGTACCATGTATGGAACCTGCTGCATCTGTACCATGTATGGAACCTGCTGTATCTGTACCATGTATGGAACCTGCTGCATCTGTACCATGTATAGAACCTGCTGTATCTGTACCATGTATGGAACCTGCTGCATCTGTACCGTGTATAGAACCTGCTGCATCTGTACCATGTATAGAACCTGCTGCATCTGTACCATGTATGGAACCTGCTGCATCTGTACCATGTATAGAACCTGCTGCATCTGTACCATGTATAGAACCTGCCGCATCTGTATCATGTATAGAACCTGCTGCATCTGTACCATGTATAGAACCTGCTGTATCTGTACCATGTATGGAATCTTCTGCATCTGTACCATGTATGGAACCTGCTGCATCTGTACCATGTATAGAACCTGCTGCATCTGTATCATGTATAGAACCTGCTGTATCTGTACCATGTATGGAATCTTCTGCATCTGTACCGTGTATAGAACCTGCTGCATCTGTACCATGTATAGAACCTGCTGTATCTGTACCATGTATAGAACCTGCTGTATCTGTACCATGTATAGAACCTGCTGCATCTGTACCGTGTATAGAACCTGCTGCATCTGTACCATGTATAGAACCTGCTGCATCTGTACCATGTATGGAACCTGCTGCATCTGTACAATGTATGGAACTTGCTGCATCTGTACCATGTATAGAACCTGCTGCATCTGTACCATGTATGGAACCTGCTGCATCTGTACAATGTATGGAACTTGCTGCATCTGTACAATGTATAGAACCTGCTGCATCTGTACCATGTATAGAACCTGCTGTATCTGTACCATGTATAGAACCTGCTGTATCTGTACCATGTATGGAACCTGCTGCATCTGTACCATGTATAGAACCTGCTGCATCTGTACCGTGTATGGAACCTGCTGCATCTGTACCATGTATAGAACCTGCTGCATCTGTACCGTGTATAGAACCTGCTGCATCTGTACTATGTATGGAACCTGCTGCATCTGTACCATGTATAGAACCTGCTGCATCTGTACCGTGTATGGAACCTGCTGCATCTGTACCATGTATAGAACCTGCTGTATCTGTACCGTGTATAGAACCTCCTGCATCTGTACCATGTATGGAACCTGCTGCATCTGTACCATGTATAGAACCTGCTGCATCTGTACCATGTATAGAACCTGCTGCATCTGTACCATGTATTGAACCTCCTGCATCTGTACCATGTATAGAACCTGCTGCATCTGTACCATGTATAGAACCTGCTGCATCTGTACCATGTATAGAACCTGCTGTATCTGTACCATGTATAGAACCTGATGCATCTGTACCATGTATAGAACCTGCTGCATCTGTACCATGTATGGAACCTGCTGCATCTGTACCATGTATGGAACCTGCTGCATCTGTACCATGTATAGAACCTGCTGCATCTGTACCATGTATAGAACCCGCTGCATCTGTACCATGTATAGAACCTGCTGCATCTGTACCATGTATGGAACCTGCTGCATCTGTACCATGTATAGAACCTGCTGCATCTGTACCATGTATGGAACCTGATGCATCTGTACCATGTATAGAACCTGCTGCATCTGTACCATGTATGGAACCTGCTGCATCTGTACCATGTATGGAACCTGCTGTATCTGTACCATGTATAGAACCTGCTCTATCTGTACCATGTATAGAACCTGCTGTATCTGTACCGTGTATAGAACCTGCTGCATCTGTACCATGTATGGAACCTGCTGTATCTGTACCATGTATAGAACCTGCTGCATCTGTACCATGTATAGAACCTGCTACATCTGTACCATGTATAGAACCTGCTGCATCTGTACCATGTATAGAACCTGCTGTATCTGTACCATGTATAGAACCTGCTGCATCTCTACCATGTATAGAACCTGCTGCATCTGTACCATGTATAGAACCTGCTGCATCTGTACCATGTATAGAACCTGCTGCATCTGTACCATGTATAGAACCTGCTGTATCTGTACCATGTATAGAACCTGCTGTATCTGTATCGTGTATAGAACCTGCTGTATCTGTACCATGTATAGAACCTGCTGTATCTGTACCATGTATAGAACCTGCTGTATCTGTACCATGTATAGAACCTGCTGTATCTGTACCATGTATAGAACCTGCTGCATCTGTACCATGTATAGAACCCGCTGCATCTGTACCATGTATAGAACCTGATGCATCTGTACCATGTATGGAACCTGCTGCATCTGTACCATGTATAGAACCTGATGCATCTGTACCATGTATGGAACCTGCTGCATCTGTACCATGTATAGAACCCGCTGCATCTGTACAGTGTATAGAACCTGCTGCATCTGTACCATGTATAGAACCTGCTGCATCTGTACCATGTATGGAACCTGCTGTATCTGTACCATGTATGGAACCTGATGCATCTGTACCATGTATGGAACCTGCTGCATCTGTACCATGTATAGAACCTGCTGCATCTGTACCATGTATGGAACCTGCTGTATCTGTACCATGTATAGAACCTGCTGCATCTGTACCATGTATAGAACCCGCTGCATCTGTACAGTGTATAGAACCTGCTGCATCTGTATCATGTATAGAACCTGATGCATCTGTACCATGTATGGAACCTGCTGTATCTGTACCATGTATGGAACCTGATGCATCTGTACCATGTATGGAACCTGCTGCATCTGTACCATGTATAGAACCTGCTGCATCTGTACCATGTATGGAACCTGCTGCATCTGTACCATGTATAGAACCTGCTGCATCTGTACCATGTATAGAACCTGCTGCATCTGTACCATGTATAGAACCTGCTGTATCTGTACCATGTATGGAACCTGCTGTATCTGTACCGTGTACATAGTTACATAGTTACATAGTTAGTCAGGTTGAAAAAAGACACAAGTCCATCCAGTTCAACCACAAAAAATAAAAAAACAAAAATAAAAAACACAGTAAAATCCCATACACCCAACTCCATTCCCACAGTTGATCCAGAGGAAGGCAAAAAACCCCAGCAGAGCATGATCCAATTTGCTACAGCAGGGGAAAAAATTCCTTCCTGATCCCCCGAGAGGCAATCGGATTTACCCTGGATCAACTTTACCTACAAATCTTAATACTCAAGTTATATTCTGTACATTTAGGAAAGAATCCAGGCCTTTCTTAAAGCAATCTACTGATCTGGCCAGAACCACCTCTGGAGGGAGTCTGTTCCACATTTTCACAGCTCTTACTGTGAAAAAACCTTTCTGTATTTGGAGGTGAAATCTCTTTTCCTCTAGACGTAGAGAGCGCCCCCTTGTCCTCAGTGATGACCGTAAAGTGAATAACTCAACACCAAGTTCACTATATGGACCCCTTATATATTTGTACATGTTGATCATATCCCCCCTAATTCTCCTCTTCTCAAGAGAGAATAAATTCAGTTCCTCTAATCTTTCCTCATAGCTGAGCTCCTCCATGCCTCTTATCAGTTTGGTTGCCCTTCTCTGCACTTTCTCCAGTTCTCCGATGTCCTTTTTGAGAACTGGGGCCCAAAACTGAACTGCATATTCCAGATGAGGTCTTACTAATGATTTGTACCGGGGGGGGGGGGGGGGCAAAATTATATCTCTGTCTCTGGAGTCCATCCCTCTCTATAGAAGAAAGGACTTTGCTCGCTTTGGAAACCGCAGCTTGGCATTGCATGCCATTATTGAGCTTATGATCAACTAAAACCCCCAGATCCTTCTCCACTACAGATCCCCCCAGTTGTACTCCCCCTAGTATGTATGATGCATATTCTTAGCCCCCAAGTGCATAACTTTACATTTATCAACATTAAACCTCATCTGCCACTCAGTCGCCCAATTAGACAGAGCATTGAGGTCGGCTTGTAAATTGGAGACATCCTGCAAGGACGTTATTCCACTGCATAGCTTGGTGTCATCTGCAAAGACAGAAATGTTACTTTTGATCTCAGACCCAATATCATTTATAAATATATTGAAAAGTAAGGGTCCCAGCACTGAACCTTGGGGTACACCACTGATAACATTGGACCATTCAGAGTAAGAATCATTAACCACGACTCTCTGAATTCTGTCTTTCAGCCAGTTTTCTATCCATTTACAAACTGATATATCCAATCCTGTAGACCTTACCTTACACATGAGCCGTGTGTGTGGAACTGTATCCAACGCTTTTGCAAAATGCAGCAGGTTGTATAGAACCTGCTGCATCTCTACCATGTATAGAACCTGCTGCATCTGTACCATGTATGGAACCTGCTGCATCTGTACCATGTATGGAACCTGCTGCATCTGTACCATGTATAGAACCTGCTGCATCTGTACCATGTATGGAACCTGCTGCATCTGTACCATGTATAGAACCTCCTGCATCTGTACCATGTATAGAACCTGCTGCAGCAAAACTGACATTTATTAAGTAAGAAAAATTGACATATACCTTTGCTGGCAATACAAAATTAAAAAAAAAAATGGCATGGGGTTGGTCCCTCCTATCCATACCAGGCCTTTTGGCTCTGGTGCGGATTTTAAGGGGAACCCAACACTAAAACTTAAAAAAAAAACAGCATGGGGTCCCCCCAAAATCCATACCAGACCCTTATCCAAGTATGCAGCCCGGCAGGTCAGGAAAGGGGGAGGACGAGCGAGCACCCCCTCCTGAACCATACCAGGCCACATGCCCTCAACATGGAGGGGTGCTTTTGGGGGGGGGGGCGCTCGGCTGTCAACAAAGGCTAACTGCCTGTAGGCTCCGCTGTTTGACGGGTGTGGAGGGTGTCGCAACTGACGATGGATTTACATCGGGGGACATTTTTTCTTTTTTTATAAAGAAATTGTCAAAAACTGTCTCTCTGTTTTTATTTCTTTTTGACACTTTTTTAGTGAATGAGATGGGGTACAATGTACCCCATACTCATTCACATGCGGGGGCTGGGATCTGGGGGGCCCCCTTGTTAAAATGCGCTTCTGGAAGAATGGTCAAACATTCCCATAGACACCCTCCTCAACCTTGTGGACGGATCTTCCCATAGACACACCCCTAAACTTTGTGGACGGCCTTCCCATAGACACACCCCTAAACCTTGTGGACGGCCTTCCCATAGACACACCCCTAAACCTTGTGGACGGCCTTCCCATAGACACGCCCCTAAACCTTGTGGACAGCCTTCCCAGAAGAGGTGAAGCTGTTATAGCTGCAAAGGGCGGGGCCAACTCAATATTGAACCCTCCGGACTAAGACTGGGGGGTCATTAAAGTTCATGTGTGTGAGAAGGCAGGCGTCCCAATACTTTTGACAATATAGTGCAGTGGGGTGGTACAGGGCAGGCTGTGGTGGTACAGGGCCGGCTGGCGTGGTGCAGGGCTGTTTGGGGGGTACAGGGCAGGCTGGGGTGGTATAGGGCTGTTTGGGGTGGTACAGGGCAGGCTGGGGTGGTACAGGGCAGGCTGGGTGATACAGGGCAGGCTGGGGTGGTACAGGGCAGGCTGGGGTGGCACAGAGCAGGCTGGGATTGCACAGGGCAGGCTGGGCATGTCAGAAAAAACCCCCAAAAAACGGGATGGTGTCACCCCTCTAGCGGGTGTCACCCGGTGCGGACCGCACCCCCCGCACCCCCCTCTAGCAACGCCTCTGGATGGACGTACCTGTACGTCCCCTTTAAGAATGCGTGCGCCGGGACCCGATGTCCGCCGTTGTCCCGTGATTGGGTCACAGAGAGGCAGAACAGGGGGGATGCCTGTGTAAACAGTGCATTTCCCTGTTCTGCCTAGTGGTGACAGGACACTGATCGTCTTAACCCCTTGATCGCCCCCTAGTGGTTAACCCCTCCCCTGACAGTCACATTTACACATTAATCAGTGCATTTTTATTGCACTGATCGCTGTATAAATGTGAATGGTCCCAAAATAGCGTCAAACGTGTCCGATAAAAATCGCTGATCGCCGCCATTACTAGTAAAAAAAAAAATATTAATAAAAATGGCATAAATCTATCCCCTATTTTGAAAAACTCTATAACTTTTGCGCAAACCAATCAATAAACGCTTATGGCGATTTTGTTTTACCAAAAATATGTAGAAGAATACGTATCGGCTTAAACTGAGGAGAAATTATTTTTTTTATATATTTTTGGGGATATTTATTATAGCAAAAAGTAAAAAATATTGTGTTTTTTTTCAAAACTGATGCAGTTATAGCGCCAAAAGTGTCCGATATGTCCGCCATAATGTCACAGTCGTGATAAAAATCGCTGATCGCCGCCATTACTAATAAAAAAAAGTAATAAAAAAAATGACATAAATCTATCCCCTATTTTGTAAACGCTATAACTTTTGCGCAAACCAATCAATAAACGCTTATTGCGATTTTTATTACCAAAAATATGTAGAAGAATACGTATCGGCATTAACTAAGAAAAAATTCGCTTTTTTAAAATAAAAATTGGGGATATTTATTATAGCAAAAAGTAAAAAATGTTAGGCTAGATTCAGGTAGCTACGCTATAATTTACAGCGGCGCAGCGTAGTGTATTTAAGCTACGCCTCCGCAACTTACAGGAGCAAGTGCAGTATTCACAAAGCACTTGCTCCGTAAGTCGCGGCGGCGTAGCTTAAATGGGGCCGGCGTAAGCGCGCGGAATTCAAATGGGGAAGGGGGGCGTGTTTTATGGTAATATGTGATGACCTGACGTGATTTACGAACGGCGCATGCGCCGTCCCTGTACATATCCCAGTGTGCATTGCTTCCAAGTACGGCGTAACGACGTATTGGTTTCGACGTGAACGTAAATTACGTCCAGCCCTATTCGCGAACGACTTACGCAAACGACGTAAATAATTCAAATTTCGAAGCGGGAACGACGTCCATACTTAACATTGGCTGCGCCTCCTAATAGCAGGAGCAGCCTTACGGCGAAAAAGCCTTTACGCAAACGACGTACAAAACGAACGCCGGGCGCACGTACGTTTGTGAATCGGCGTATCTAGGAAATTAGCATATTCTATGCCGACAATAACGGAAGCGCCCCTAGCGGCCAAAGTTATATTGCACACAATTCTACACCGCCGCAATCAAGTTACGTCGGTGGAGGAAGCCTATTTTTTCAGCGTAACTGCCTTTGAGAATCGGCGTAACGCTACGCGGGCACGGAATTCAAATTACGGCGGCGTATCTGGAGATACGCCGCCGCAAAAGGTATGTGAATCTACCCCATTGCTTTTTTTTTTACAAAATTGTCGCTCTTCTTTTGTTTATAGCGCAAAAAATAAAAACCGTAGAGGTGATCAAATACCACCAAAAGAAAGCTCTATTTGTGGGGGAAAAAGGACGCCAATTTTGTTTGGGAGCCACGTCGCACGACCGCGCAATTGTCAGCTAAAACGGCGCAGTGCCGAATCGCAAAAAAATGGCCCGGTCATTTGGCAGCCAAATCCTCCGGGGCTTAAGTGGTTAAGCCAAATTGGTCATCTCTAATAAATCCCATACCCCAGTCCAAAGTTCTTGGACTGTTTCCTTGTCTTTGAATGTTTTTGGAATGGGGGGGGGGGACCAGAAATCCAGCGGCCCCTGTGGGGGGGGGGGGGGGGGGGGGTAGCTCTACATATCAGTTTTGGGTGGCACAGGCCTATTTTCAGCCTTCCTTTGGTATTTGTCGGCGTGCCGTGAATTTTTTTATGCCTTCGTTTTCTCCATCGTTCTTAGAACACGCGTTGTAAAGCGTTCCCGGAACATTCCTCTTCTCACCTCCGGAACAATTAAATTGCGTCTCATTGGATGTCACAGGTGTGGATTGTTCTCTGGGCGGTAATCTCAGGTTTTACTGAGAAACGCCTCGCTTACAGACTGAAAACACACTTGGCGGCGAACCCACCAAACTTATTACAGAACGCGTTCCCTCCCCGCCGCCGAACTTCCAGTTCTGAGAGAGCGGAGTCCTCCGAGGAAGGCTCATTCGGGACGTTTTATAACCGGGGGGAAAAGTTCTCACCTGTGCGCGCCGAGCCTTCAAGCATCATTCAGAGTCGCCGCTAAGTGAAAATGTAATTGGAATTGCTGTCAGCTTGGGCTGGCTCCTCCCCTCCACCTAACGTTCGCGCCGAAGGTGAATTGAGAGCTGGAGTGTGATACATAAATAGCTACCCTCGCTACGTAACGATACTTTATGACTAATCAACAAGAATGGAAAGAGGACAATCTAAACATAGCAGCGCGCGGGGCTCATATTCATCTACATAAAATGCAACCGCCATAAAATATATATATATACCTGCAGAGCGGAGTTTAAAGCAGGCCTCAATGCAAGTGTAGCGCCCTCCTAGATAGGAGCTAGGTTCAGTAAATGCAGTTACTAGAGCTCTGTAATCAGTGTAGCTGCATGTGTGTAGGTGGGTGCAGTTCTACTTGCTCCACAGCAGGTGGCGATCTTCCACAGCGGCGCCGCAGTTGGACAGGAAGTCAAAGGGAACATTTGATTGGATGTTGATGCCCCATGTGACTCCAGCAGTCATCTTCGGTCAGGCAGAGCCTACTTAACCACTTGCTGACCGCGCAATAGCCGAATGATGGCTACAATGTGGTCATCCAGTTCTGGGAGGGCGTCTATGCACGCCCGCCACGGCACACATCCAATCGTTTAAACTAGCAAAGATCCCCCAACCTCCACCATTGAGCCTTCCCTCCTCACCTCCACTAATGAGCCTTCCCTCCCCACTTCCATCAATGAGCCTTCCCTCCCCCACCTCCATCAATGAGCCTTCCCTCCCCACCTCCATCTGTGAGCCTTACCTCCCCACCTCCATCAATGAGCCTTCCCTCCCCACCTCCATCAATGAGCCTTTCCTCCCCACCTCCATAAATGAGCCTGCCTCCCCCACCTCCACCAATGAGCCTTCCCTCCCCACCTCCATCAATAAACCTTCCCTCCCCACCACCATCAATGAGCCTGCCTCCCCCACCTCCACTAAAGAGCCTTCCCTCCCAATCTTCATCAATGAGCCTTCCCTCCCCACCTCCATCAATGAGCCGTCCTCCCCACCTCCATCAATGAGCTTTCCCTCCCCACCTCCATCAATGAGCCTTCCCTCCCCCCCTCCATCAATGAGCCTTCCCTCCCCACCTCCATCAATGAGCTTTCCCTCCCCACCTCCATCAATGAGCCTTCCCTCCCCACCTCCATCAATGAGCCTTCCCTCCCCACCTCCATCAATGAGCCTTCCCCTACCTCCATCAATGAGCCTTCCCTCCCCACCTCCATCAATAAACCTTCCCTCCCCACCTCCCTCAATGAGCCTTCCCTCCCCACCTCCCTCAATGAGCCTTTCCTCCCCACCGCCATAAATGAACCTTCCCTCCCCACCTCCATAAATGAGCCTGCCTCCCCCACCTCCACTAAAGAGCCTTCCCTCCCAATCTTCATCAATGAGCCTTCCCTCCCCACCTCCATCAATGAGCCTTCCCTCCCCACCTCCATCAATGAGCCTTCCCTCCCCACCTCCATCAATGAGCCTTCCCCTACCTCCATCAATAAACCTTCCCTCCCCACCACCATCAATGAGCCTGCCTCCCCCACCTCCACTAAAGAGCCTTCCCTCCCAATCTTCATCAATGAGCCTTCCCTCCCCACCTCCATCAATGAGCCGTCCTCCCCACCTCCATCAATGAGCTTTCCCTCCCCACCTCCATCAATGAGCCTTCCCTCCCCCCCTCCATCAATGAGCCTTCCCTCCCCACCTCCATCAATGAGCTTTCCCTCCCCACCTCCATCAATGAGCCTTCCCTCCCCACCTCCATCAATGAGCCTTCCCTCCCCACCTCCATCAATGAGCCTTCCCCTACCTCCATCAATGAGCCTTCCCTCCCCACCTCCATCAATAAACCTTCCCTCCCCACCTCCCTCAATGAGCCTTCCCTCCCCACCTCCCTCAATGAGCCTTTCCTCCCCACCGCCATAAATGAACCTTCCCTCCCCACCTCCATAAATGAGCCTGCCTCCCCCACCTCCACTAAAGAGCCTTCCCTCCCAATCTTCATCAATGAGCCTTCCCTCCCCACCTCCATCAATGAGCCTTCCCTCCCCACCTCCATCAATGAGCCTTCCCTCCCCACCTCCATCAATGAGCCTTCCCCTACCTCCATCAATGAGCCTTCCCTCCCCACCTTCATCAATGAGTCTTCCCTCCCCACCTCCATCAATGAGCCTTCCCTCCCCACCTCCATCAATGAGCCATCCCCCCCACCTCCATCTATGAGCCTTCCCTCCCCACCTCCATCAATGAGCCTCCCCTCCCCCCACCTCCATCAATGAGCCTTCCCTCCCCACCTCCATAAATGATCCTGCCTCCCCCACCTTCATCAATGAGCCTTCCCTCCCCACCTCCATCAATGAGCCTTCCCTCCCCACCTCCATAAATGAGCCTGCCTCCCCCACCTTCATCAATGAGCCTTCCTTCCCCACCTCCATCAATGAGCCTTTCCTCCCTACCTTGATCAATGAGCCTTCCCTCCCCACCTCCATCAATGAGCCTTCCCTCCCCCACCTCCATCAATGAGCCTTCCCTCCCCCACCTCCATCAATGAGCCTTCCCTCCCCACCTCCATCAATGAGCCTTCTCTCCCCACCTCCATCAATGAGTCTGCCTCCCCCACCTCCATAAATGAGCCTTCCCTCCCCACCTCCATCAATGAGCCTTGGCCGTCCATGACCCTGTCACCGATTGGCCGGTTATCCCTCCTTGGACCACTTTTAAATGGTCCTGACCACTGCAGACCAGGAACATCCCACAAGAGCTGCAGTTTTGGAGTTGCTTTGACCGTCATCTAGACATTACACTTTGGTCCTTGTCAAGTTCACTTGCTACCCAATAAATTCCACCCACTTTCAGGTGTCATTGTAACCAGATAATTAATACTATTCCCTTTATCTATCAGTGGTCAAAATGTTCTGGCTTGTGGGTGTATATTTGCACCCCCCTTCCCCTCCGAAGTCTCGCTCATCAGCCGTAGCCATGGGTCACCAGTCAGACAACCCACCATGATTGTGCTTATGCCGAAATCAAAGTATTTAGTCTTTAATTAGTTGCTGAATGGTAGATATTATTTTTGGCTTTTCGCTCAGCCTTTGAACACTTTATAAATGAGTCTTTGTAGGTGTCAATGTTACCGTATAATCATATTTTTTTTATGTGTTTTTCAATTAGAATGTGCGTTTTTTAAGCCTCATATTATCTACCGGGGGCGATTGTGTTTCGGGAGCTTTTATTTCATTTTGAGACATAAAGGCGGCTATAACATTTCATTGTGTCTCTTGATCACATAAACTTCTTCACCAAAAAAATAAAATAATGACAATAATTTCTAACTAACAATTTAACCTTAATTTATTACGTAACGGCGTAGAAGCGCGGACTTAATCACAGGTATTTAAGAAGAATATATTTAAATTCCAGAAAGAAAAGTGCGATCTTTTTAATTTTGAATTCATAAGAAGTTGACAGCAAGAAAATACTGAGAAAAAAAAAAAAAAGGTGATTATGTAATCAGGAATCTGAGAAGAAAAACACTCGCCGAGAGACGCAATAATATACCACCAGAAAGAAACAAATGAAGAAAAGAAATGGAAATCAGTTGGAGGAACACAGGAGCAGGGGGAGGTTTATCGCTGACGGACGTCGATCAATCTCCGGTAGCCCTCAGGTATGGAGGGAGACGGGCCTGGGGGGGTACAATTCCTCTCCTGCCCTTCTAGACAGCTGAGCACCCCCCCCCCCCACGGCATTGGATGGGAAGATGAATAGACAAGTGATGGCCGAAGTTGGGGATAATTAATATAGATGAGGCTTCCTCTGCTCAACCCTTGCCACCCATTACAGTGATGTTCTTCTAAGACTGACAGCTCATTGTAAATAGGGGGTGATAGATGCAGAAAGCAAAGAATCTATTCTACTTATTAAGTTCCCTTATTAAAATTTCCATCTATCCCTATGCACATGGTAGGATTTGGAAGTCATAGCACATTGGCCAAACTTAGACTGGTGACAGGCCACCTGTGGCCAGATGACAGAAGCACCCTGTTGGAGTCAGGAGTGCACCAAGGTAGTGAACCCTATGGCAGACTGCTGCGGATGGAACACAGAGTGGATATGGAAGGCAGGTCCACTGGATCACAAACAGGGATCAAACAAGAAGCTTGAGCCTAAGATTCCCCAGGGCATGGAGTCTAAGATTCAGCAGGTATTCACCAGAGTCTCTAGTGGTGAGGATGGTCTTAGCTGCAACTGAATCCAGGTCGCGGCCCCCGGAGTCCCCCAGCTCACGCTCCGTAGGGCACAGAGGAGAGAGGGGAAGCAGCCACTCAGGATACAAGAGATAGTGAGGGGTAAGCAAAGGTCTGAGCGACAAGCAGACAAGGATAAACAAAAGACAGGCCAAAGGTCAGGGTCACAAGCAATCAGGAATAGTCGGGGACAAGCCAAGATCGGTACACAGAGATAAACGTAGCACACGGCAAGCAGGAGCACAAAGCTTAACAAACATCATTGATCAGCAAGGCAGACCTGCAGTGCACTGGTTAATATAGAGTTCCTGATATGGCCTGGGGGGTGGAGCCATACAGGGAGGAGAGATGATAAAAGCAGCCAGGTGAGAGTGTCCGGTCTCTAAGGTGAACACATGAAGAGGAGGGTAAGCTGCCAGACATTATTGCATATCCATGACAACTGGTTTCTCAATGGTGCAGTAAGGATTTACCTGGATAATGGTCCAGTTTTTGAATAATAACTTTTTAAAGCCGTATTTTTCAACCAGGGTTGCATGGATCTCTAGGGTTCCTTCAGAGGTTGAGTTGAGTTGAGAGGTATCTTAATATAGCGCGGTCTTACCCCGAAGGGGTAGCAGAGTTCCTGGGAAAAGAGGACCCAGAAACCAAAAGCAGCACAGAGCGGCAGAAAGTGGGGAAGAGAGAGGCTAGGTTGTTAGGGGTTCCTTGAGCAAGGAGCAATTTCTGCCTCTCAGATAAGTTCCCACTGACACCATTGATATTTTTATCTCTCTGTAAGGGGGAAATTCTTCCCAATGATCACAAGTGTAAGGAGCATTCTTCCCACTGTCAGGGCTGGGCTCAGCCCTTCCTTCTCTGATCTGGAAACTCAGCTGTCGGCTTATTGCCAGCTTCTATCTCTCCACAGTGACCCACCTGTTGATGGTTTTGCTCGTCAGTCCTGCCTACTTAAGCCGTCCAGTCCAGATGATCTCTGCCTTTGCCTTGGTCACATCTCTCGAGAAACGCTCTCCTGTGTTCCTGTTAAAGACTTGCTTGGCTGACGTCCCTTCTGGCTCCAGATCCTGCTTGCTGTTCTACTACGTTCATCTCTGGCTCCAGATCCTGCTTGCTGTTCTACTACGTTCATCTCTGGCTCCAGAACCTGCTTGCTGTTCTACTACGTTCATCTCTGGCTCCAGAACCTGCTTGCTGTTCTACTACGTTCATCTCTGGCTCCAGAACCTGCTTGCTGTTCTACTACGTTCATCTCTGGCTCCAGATCCTGCTTGCTGTTCTACTACGTTCATCTCTGGCTCCAGATCCTGCTTGCTGTTCTACTACGTTCATCTCTGGCTCCAGAACCTGCTTGCTGTTCTACTACGTTCATCTCTGGCTCCAGAACCTGCTTGCTGTTCTACTACGTTCATCTCTGGCTCCAGAACCTGCTTGCTGTTCTACTACGTTCATCTCTGGCTCCAGAACCTGCTTGCTGTTCTACTACGTTCATCTCTGGCTCCAGAACCTGCTTGCTGTTCTACTACGTTCATCTCTGGCTCCAGAACCTGCTTGCTGTTCTACTACGTTCATCTCTGGCTCCAGAACCTGCTTGCTGTTCTACTACGTTCATCTTTGGCTCCAGAACCTGCTTGCTGTTCTACTACGTTCATCTCTGGCTCCCTGACGTTAGGCTTGTCTGACTATCCGATGCGGTTCATGAACTCTGGCTATGTTTTGACTATGTTTACTCTGTTTATCTTTTTATTACTATTATTATTAAACACGTGTGATTTAACTGTACTTCTGTCTCAGTCTGATTTATGGTTTTTGACACCATCACACAAATGTATCATAAGTTGTAGATATATTGACTTTTAGCAGGGGTTCCTTGAAACCTTTTAGTAGGGGTTCCCTCAGACCTTTTAGCAGGGGTTCCCTGAGACCTTTTAGCAGGGGTTCCCTGAGACCTTTTAGCAGGGGTTCCCTGAGACCTTTTAGCAGGGGTTCCCTCAGACCTTTTAGCAGGGGTTCCCTCAGACCTTTTAGCAGGGGTTCCCTCAGTTCTTGTCGGAAATTCCAAATGTCTGTATGCAATTTCGACGCACAAAAAAAAACCACGCATGCTCAGAATCAAGCAGAAGAGCCGCACTGGCTATTGAACTTAATTGCGTGGTCGTGCGACATGGCTCCCAAACAAAATTGACGTCCTTTTTTCCCCACATTTGGTATTTGATCACCTCTGCATTTTTTTTCTGCGCTATAAACAAAAACAAAGCGACAATTTTGAAAAAAAATCAATATTTTATATTTTTGCTATAATACATTTTTCCACAGTTTAGGCCGATACGTATTCTTCTACATATTTTTGGTAAGAAAAAAACGCAATAAGCGTTTATTGATTGGTTTGCGCAAAAGTTATAGCGCCTACAAAATAGGGGATAGTTTTATGGCAATTTTTTTATTTTTTATTTTTTTTACTAGTAATGGCGGCAATCTGCGATTTTTTATTGTGACCATGACATTGCGAAGAACACATCGGACACTTTTGACACATTTTTGGGACCAAAAAAAAATAGAAAAAGGGGGGAGCACTCACATTTGCCACATCCGTAAATTTGGAAAACAGAAAAAATTACTCAAAGGATGGTAATTAATGGTCGGTATTTAGAGGCAAGGCGGGAATGTCAAAAAATATATACATTTATTACAAAAAATCCTTTTTTTTTTTTTTATTACCGTTACTGCCCTACCAGCATGTCTTTTGATTTATTTGTGTGGGGGAAACCGGAGTACCCGGAGGAAACCCACGCAGTCGCAGGGAGAACATGCAAGCTCCAGTCAACCAGTGTCGTGGTCGGGATTCGAACCACAGACGTGATAGCTGCTAGACTGTAGTGCTAACCACTAGGCCAACTGCGCTGCCCACAAAAAATGCAAAATGTATACAAAGCAGATCAATAAAAGAAAAACATCTAGGATATAGGATATGGAAAATATCCTCTGTGCATCGTCTACGCGTTTCGCCTTTGGGCTTCCTCAGGACGTAAATTAAAAATAAAAAATAAATCTGCGCTATCGAAGTGGTTGAGCAGCTGCATACAGTCCAGTGAAAAAAGGAAAGCAATACAAACAGAAAACAAAAAATGCAGCGCTGAGAGAATGAGAAAAGAATAAACAATAATGTCTATATAAAACGCTTATGTGTGTAAACATAAGGTGTATAAGTCCATGGATTGGTGGAAATAATCTTAAACTGAAAAAGGTCAATCAGTATATATAAAACACCTTAGACGTATATTCCAATTCCTTAAAAAGACAAGTCCACAAAAATGAACGTGAAAAATAAAAGTGAGATGATCAGTCAAATAATAGTGACACGACACCCCTCTTTCCTTCCTCAGGACGTGCAGAAGAAAAATATATATTTCATTATCTGAAATTAAATGTATTTTATTAGCAAATTTGTCAAAGACAGTTTTAATGGTTTAAAATATACTAAAATAAACATGTATAGAGAATCTCCGAGAGTACCAAAAATGGGTGCCAGCCATCCAAATTTCCATGAAATACTTCAAATCGCATATACATATGCTGAAGGGATAGTGAGACGGGGGTTCCAACTAAGGTAGAAAAGGTCTCCAAAATCCACTAAATAAACAGAATGCACAAAATAAATAAATAGAGAAAAAAGCATGAAAAGAGGAGGAGAAAAATACATATATAGCGAGTGTGGCGACATACCCGAAGACCATTGGGACCATTGTCATTTATACAGCGATCAGTGCTATAAAAATGCACTGATTACTGTGTAAATGTGACTGGCAGGGAAGGGGTTAACACTAGGAGGGGATCAAGGGGTTAATATGTTCCCTAGGGTGTGATTCTAACTGTAAGGGGAGGGGACTCACAAGAGGAGGAGACCGATCGGTGTTCCTCTGTACTGGGAACACACATCGGTCTCCTCTCCTCTGACAGGACGTGAATCTGTGTGTCTACACCCCATCATTACACATAGGGTTGTCCCGATACCACTTTTTTAGGACTGGGTACAAGTACCGATACTTTTTTCAAGTACTCACCGATACCGAATACCGATACTTTTTTTAAAATTTTATTTTGACAGTGGCACTAATATGCAGTACTGACGCTTGGACTGTCAGTTATTTTTTACAATTCATTTTTTTTTATATTCTTTACTATATATATATATATATACACAATGCTTTCTTTTGGGGGGGGGGGGGGCGGTGTCAGTGTGTCAGTTTTTTTTATTATTTAACTTTATTATTTTTACAATTATTTTTTTTGTTTTTAGCAGCTCTGTTGGGGGGGCTTTGGTGAGATATTGGGGGTCTTAACAGACCCCTAATATCTCCTATTTGAGACAGAGAAAGGGACTAAGGACACAGATTCCCCAGTCCCTTTCTCTGCAGGCTCAACTGCGCTGTAAATGAATGTAAAGGAGACAGCGGCTTCTCTACATTCATAAACTGAGACATCGTTACACATTTACGATGCTCAGTTATGAATGGACAGTCAGTGATCACTGACTGTTCATTCAGAAAAGGGCTCCTTCCTCCGCTCTCCATCCTGACAGATCGAGGACAGAGGGGGGGTGGGAGCACGGCGGGGGACCGGAGCGATACACAGAGGGGAGTGGAGGACGGCGGGGACCAGAGCGGTACACAGAGAGGAGCGGAGGACCGGAGAAGAGCATGGAGGGGGACCGATGCGGAGCGCGGCGGGGGACACGAGCGGAGCACGGCGGGGGAAACACTAGCAGAACACGGCGGGGGACACGAGCGGAGCATGGAGGGGTACTGATGCACAGCACTGCTGGGTACAGGAATAGAGCATGGACGGGGACCGGAGCGGTACACGGCGGGGGACAGAAACTGTACACGACGGGGGACACACAGAAGCTGTACACGGCGGGGGACACACAGACAGAGGCGTACCTAGAGCATTTGGCACCCGGGGCGGATCCTATATCTGGCCCCCCCCCCCCCCCACGGTAAAATGTAAAAACACCCCACTGTGCCCCCTGCATCCTTCAATATCTCTTTGTCACTACTGTGTACCCCTCTCCACAACTGCACCTCTGGACCACTTTACATTACACAGCACCCTGCACCTCTGGACCACTTTACATTACACAGCACCCTGCACCTCTGGACCCCTTTACATTACACAGCACCCTGCACATCTGAACCCCTTTACATTACACAGCACCCTGCACATCTGGACCCCTTTACATTACACAGCACCCCTTTACATTAGACTGCAAATCTGGACCCCTCTACATTACACAGCACCCTGCACCTCTGAACCCCTTTACATTACACAGCACCTCTATATCTCTTTACATTAGACTGCACCTCTGGACAGTGCAGACCCCCCTACAATATGGAACCCCCCATACAGATACCACCCCCCTACAATACAGAACACCCCCCTACAATACAGAACCCCCCCATAATACAGAACCCCCCTATAAAGATACCACCCCCCCACAATACAGAACCCCCCTCATATACAGAACCCGACCCCCTATACAGAACACGCCCCCACAATACAGACCCCCCCTCATATACAGTAACCCCCTATACAAAACCCCCCCCCCACAATACAGAACCCCCCCTCATATACAGAACACCCCCCCACAATACAGAACCCCCCTATACTAACCCCCCCACAATACAGAACCCCCCATACAGAACACCCTCCCCCCACAATACAGAACCCCCCTTCATATACAGAACACCCCCCCACAATACAGAACCCCCCCTATACAGAACACCCCCCTCATATACAGAACCCCCCCTATACTAACACCCCCCCACAATACAGAACCCCCCCTCATATACAGAACCCCCCTATACTAACACCCCCCCCCCCCACAAAACAGAACCCCCCCCCATACAGAACACCCTCCCCCCACAATACAGAACCCCCCATACAGAACACCCCCCCCCCACAATACAGAACATCCCCTCATATACAGAACACCCCCCCCCTTACAATAGTGCAGACTGCAGAGTGACTGTGACACCCCCTTGTCTTCAGACTCAGCGCGCAGAGCACTTGTACGGAGGAGGTGGGAGGCGGCGCCGGAGCTTCACACTCGGCTGTGTGACTGTCAGACAGAGACAGTCACAGCTGAGCCGATAGTATTAGAGCCGCGGCGCTGCGCTGCCACGGAGAAGGGGATCATTGCGGCGGGTCCCGGGCGGCGGGTATAACTCGGGTACGGCTCGCAACCCCCCCCCCCCTGAATAGCCCAGCCTGTGTTTTACCTAGTCAAATGAATGCTGTAATGTTCCCCGCCCGTATTAACCAAGCGGGGATGCGGCGGGATGCGTCGTAGCGGCGGGATGCGGCGGCGGCGGGGGGGGCGGGAAAGTATTCTATTCTGGTATCGGGGGTATTTGCGGGAGTACGAGTACTCCCGCAAATACTCGGAATCGGTCCCGATACCGATACTAGTATCGGTATGGGGACAACCCTAATTACACACACAGATCCACGGTCCAGTCTTGATTGCGGGCAATCGCGGCGTGGGTGCCCGGCGGCAGTGGCGTATCTAGGGTATGGCAGCCATGGCAAGTGCCATGGGCGCCATATGAAGGGGGCGCTGTTGAGTGGGTGGGCAGCAAGGCACTTACCAGGGTCTGAGGGTCTGTCAGGGTCCCAGTTCCGTGGACCCCTGTTCAGTGTGTCTGCGCGGCAGATTGTCCTCTCAACGATTCCCTGGACACTTCAGGCGTGTGCGCAGGGCGCGGCGGCCAGGCCAGGCGCGGCGGCCAGGCGCGTGCACGAGCGCGCGCACGAGCGCGTGCACAGGCGCGGGTCCGCTCGGGACCAATCACTGGCTTGACCGCCCTATTTAAACCAGCCTGTCTGGAGACAGGTTGCTGGTTTATCGTCAGCTTGTGACCCGTATCCTGTTTCCTGAAAACCTTACCTTGTGGATTGCTTCCCGACTCAGCTCTCTCCTGGAACTTTTGAACTTGGCTTGTCTCATCAACCTTGCTTGAACTCTCCTGACCTCTTGGCTTGTGACCCGGACTTGTACTTTCTCCTGCCCTTGGACTCTGGCTTGTGACTTGGATCTGCTACCTTCTCTGCCCCTTTGAACCTCGGCTTGTGTTTTGGAACTTCCTTAGTCTTCACCTTGACTTGATCCGTACCTGCATCCCTGACGTGTCTTCGGTTATCTCCTGTCTCTGGCTGCAGCCCCACAGAAGCTACTACATCTGCTGCTACTACCTGCAAGCACCACTTCTTCGCTGTCACCGGTACCGCCTTGTGCTTCTGCCTCCTGTCTCAACCTCAGGGGGCGGGCGCGCTTGGTCGTAAAGGTGAGCCACCCTCTGCATATCGGTCTCGGTAAGTACCTGGTTCTTGACAGTATAAACCAGCCAGAAAAATGTCCGAGACCGACAGGGTGCGTTCACCTTTCGAGACACTTTGCCAGCAGGTGTCCGCACTTACCGAGGCGGTACAAAAACTCCAGGAAGGTTACATACAAGTGGATGGCCGCCTTCAGCAATTAACCGGTTCCCCTGGACCCTCTTCTTCTCCGGCTGTACCCCCTACTGGGGCCTCTTCACCACAGGCTGCCGCCAATCCGGTTGCAGCATTGACTCATCCAGAACCCCGGGTCCCCACTCCCGAACGGTTCTCCGGCGAACACCGAAAATATCGGGCATTCAAAAATGCTTGCACCTTATACTTGGCTCTCCAGCCCAGGACTTTCTTTACGGAATCTGTCAAAGTTGGGTTCGTGATATCTCTCCTGACCGAAGAACCCCAAGCATGGGCTCACAGCCTTCTGGAAAAGCAGAGCCCGATCCTGGACTCCCTGGATTCCTTTTTCGAACATATGGCGAAACTTTATGACGATACTCAGCGTATGGCCTCTGCCGAGACCGTTCTCCATAACTTGGCGCAAGGAAAAAGACCGGTGGAGGATTACACCGCCGAGTTCCGTAAATGGTCAGCTGACACAGGCTGGAACGATGCGGCATTAAAGTATCAATTTCGCCTAGGACTCTCAGAGACTCTTAAGGATGAGTTGGCAAGAACCGAAGCCCCCGCTTCCCTAGAAGCCCTGATCCAGTCTGCCACTCAACTAGACCGACGCCTACGGGAACGTCGCTCTGAACGCTTTCAGACTTCATGTCCTGCCTGGATTCCTCCTAGGCTCGTCTCAGCTCCGCCTCCTCCTGTGGCTTCTCAACATATTGGCCTTCCCGATCCAGAACCTATGCAACTCGGGTTGGTCCGCTCACCTCTTACCAGCGAAGAAAGACTACGCAGACGCCAAAGCAATCTATGCCTGTACTGCGGAGCCTCTGGCCACTTCTTACGCACCTGTCCTATAAGGCAGAGTAAGCCCATGATTCAACCTACTTATAATTTCCATGTTTCAAACACGCCTATGGCTCATCTTGTTCTTTTTCTTTCATTACAGTTGCCGGAAAAGACTGTTCGCCTGCCGGCAATCGTTGACTCGGGTGCATGCAGTTGCTTTCTGGACTCTACCCTGGCCCAAGATCTGCACATCCCTCTCCGCAATAAGGAACAACATCTACGAATTCATTTGGCCGATGGCTCCCTTCCCAAATCAGGATTAGTCACACAGGAAACCATTCCTCTTCAGGTCACCACGGACTCAGGTCACCAAGAATTTTTGCAACTTGACCTCATCCCCTCTCCACTATTCCCCATCATCCTGGGTCTTCCTTGGTTGCAGACACATCAACCCAGCATAGATTGGTCCAGGAAAGAGGTTAAGTTCTCTTCTTCCCATTGTATTCAACACTGCTTCATAACCACCATTACGACCTGCTCAACCCTGTCATCCTCACCTGAACTTCCGCCTCACGTCCCCTCTGTTTATCGGGAATTTAAAGACGTCTTCGATAAACAGCAGGCCGACTGTCTTCCTCCCCATCGGCCATATGATTGCCCGATTGATCTTTTGCCAGGCTCTGAGATCCCGTTTGGCCGAATCTTTCCGTTGTCCGAAACTGAACTTGTAGCCCTCAAGGCGTATATTGACGAAAATCTACAGAAAAACTTCATCCGTCCTTCTTCTTCTCCAGCAGGGGCAGGTATTTTTTTTGTTCAGAAGAAGGATGGATCCCTGAGGCCCTGTATAGACTACAGAGAACTTAACAAAGTTACCATCAAGAACAGGTACCCCTTGCCTCTCATACCTGAGCTCTTCCAGAGGTTCCGATCTGCCCAGGTGTTCTCTAAGTTAGATTTAAGAGGCGCCTATAACCTTGTAAGGATTAGAGACGGGGATGAATGGAAAACTGCTTTCAGATCACGTTTCGGGCACTTCGAATATCTTGTCATGCCATTCGGACTCTAACGCCCCGGCCACTTTCCAACACTTGGTTAACGACATTTTTCGTGAACATTTAGACGATTTTCTGGTCGTATACCTGGACGACATCCTTATTTTTTCAACTTCGCTTGAGCTCCATAGGCACCACGTCAGGAAAGTACTTACCATCCTCAGAAAACATAAGCTGTACCTAAAAGCCGAAAAATGCGACTTTGAAAAGACAACGATACAGTTTTTGGGGTTTATTGTTTCTACCGGTGGGGTCGCCATGGACCCTCAAAAGGTCAAGGCCATCCAGGACTGGCCGTCCCCAGTGGACAAGAAGGCGGTGAAAAGATTTGTTGGATTCGCCAACTTCTATCGGAGGTTTATTATCGGATTTTCTGCTATCGTAGCCCCGATCACTCAGCTCACCTGTCAAGGCGTTCACTTCCATTGGTCACATGAGGCCAAGGAAGCTTTTGAAAAATTAAAAAAGGTTTTTTCCTCCGCACCTGTCCTACGTCACCCAGACCCAAAGTTGCCCTTCCCCCTGGAAGTCGACGCCTCTGAAACAGCTTTAGGGGCTATCTTGTCACAAAGACAAGGCGTAAAGGCTCTACTATACCCTGTGGCCTTCGCCTCCCGGAAGCTGACAATTCCCGAAAAGAACTATGACGTGGGGGACCGGGAACTCCTCGCTATTAAATTTGCTCTCGAGGAGTGGAGGTATTTACTGGAGGGAGCGATCCACCCCATAATAACCTTTACCGACCACAAAAACCTCGAGTATTTGCGTTCTGCAAAACGGTTTATGCCGCGTACAGACGGTCGTTTTTTGTGATGAAAAAAAACGACGTTTTAAATCATGAAATAAAACGACGTTTTTGAAACATCATTTTCAAAAACGATGTTGCCTACACACCATCGTTTTTTCACAATGCTCTAGCAAAGCGAGGTTACGTTTCACCACTTTTTTCCATTGAAGCTCACTTCATAACTAGCTTCTGGGCATGCGCGGGTGTAAAAACGTCGTTTTAAACGTCGTTTTTTGCTACACACGGTCAATTTCTGTGAAACAAAAACGACGTTTTGAAAAACGACACAAAAAATTCGAGCATGTTCGAATTTTTTTTTGGTCGTTTTTTTGAAGACATAAAACGACGTTTTGCCCACACACGATCATTTTAAATGACGTTTTTTTAAACGTCTTTTTTTTTCATCACACAAAACGACCGTCTGTACGCGGCATAAGACCTAGGCAAGCTCGGTGGGCTCTTTTTTTTTCACAATTTAATTTTCACATCACTTATAAGCCCGGTTCAAAGAATGGTAAAGCGGATGCACTCTCCAGGATGTTTCCCGAAACCCCCTGCACAGCCGAACCAAGCACCATCCTGCCTCCCCGGAATTTTCTTTTGATCTCTCAACCTGATTTGTTAGATTCCATCAAAACAGCGTCCAGACAACTTTCCTGCCCAGAATTATCGTTACTAGAGGAGCGTGACGGTTTATTCTGGCTCCAAGATAAAATGTATGTTCCAGTTGAAACCAGACAACTGGTCTTGAGTACCTTCCATGACCGAAAGCTTGCAGGCCATTTCGGGGTACGGAAGACTTCTGAATTGATTTCCCGGCACTTTTGGTGGCCAAAATGGAAGCAGGACTGTAAAATTTACGTTTCATCATGTACCAGATGCCAGCGTAATAAGGGTCCTAAGACCAAGACCTGGGGACTACTTAAGCCGCTACCGATACCAGAACGCCCTTGGGCCGATATCTCGTTAGATTTTATTGTGGATCTACCTCCATCAGGAGGTTTCACTACTATATTGGTTGTCGTAGATCGTTTATCAAAAATGGCCCATTTCTTACCTATGGTAGGAACCCCATCCGCAGTCGAAACATCCAAAATCTTCTTCAAAGAGATCATCAGACTTCACGGGGTCCCCAAGACCATCATTTCAGATAGAGGGGTCCAATTCACCTCCAAATTTTGGAGAGAGCTCTGCAAGTCCTTGGAAGTTAAGACCTGCCTGTCCTCGGCCTACCATCCCCAAAGTAACGGCCAAACGGAAAGGACGAACCAGACTCTGGAGCAGTATCTTAGATGTTTTTGTTCCTCCTCTCAGGATGATTGGTCATCTCTCCTACCTTCTGCTGAGTTCGCATACAATAACTCTGTCCATGCTACCACCAATCAAACGCCTTTTTGGGCCAATTTTGGTTTTCACCCTGCCTTCCTTCCAGATCCCCTTCCGGAAATACCCGTCCCAGCCGCTCAAGAACACATTATGGCCATTCAGTCCAACTTTTTGAATCTTCAGAGAATGATGCAACAGGCCCAAGAGGACTATAAAAGGTTCTACGACAAAGGAAGTAAAGATTGTCCCTCTTTTGAAATTGGGGAGGAGGTTTTGCTCTCTACTACTAACCTAAAATTGCCAGTCCCTTCTCGGAAGTTGGGTCCGAGATTCATTGGTCCCTTTAAGGTCAAACGAAGGATCAATGCAGTGACCTTTGAACTTGCGCTACCCAATTCCTACAGGATACACCCAGTCTTCCATGCCTCTCTCTTAAAACCCATCGTTCCCGATCCTTTTCAAGGAAGGACGGATCTTCCACCACCACCAGTGGAGGTGGAGGGAGAAGAGGAGTTTGAGGTCGAGTCCATTCTGAGCTGTAGAAAACGGGGGAGGCAGCTTCAATATTTGATCAAGTGGAGGGGTTATCCTCCGGAGGACAACTCCTGGGAGCCTTCTAGAAATCTACATGCCCCTCGGCTGATCCGTGCCTTCCATCTAGAACATCCAGAGTTGATGACCAGTTTAGGCGTCCGGAGTCCGCCCCTCGGGGGGGGGCACTGTCAGGGTCCCAGTTCCGTGGACCCCCGTTCAGTGTGTCTGCGCGGCAGATTGTCCTCTCAACGATTCCCTGGACACTTCAGGCGTGTGCGCATGCGCGCGCACGGCGCGGCGGCCAGGCGCGCGCACGGGCGCGGGTCCGCTCGGGACCAATCACTGGCTTGACCGCCCTATTTAAACCAGCCCCTGTCTGAAGACAGGTTGCTGGTTTATCGTCAGCTTGTGACCCGTATCCTGTTTCCTGGGAAACCTTACCTTGTGGATTGCTTCCCGACTCAGCTCTCTCCTGGAACTTTTGAACTTGGCTTGTCTCATCAACCTTGCTTGAACTCTCCTGACCTGACCTCTTGGCTTGTGACCCGGACTTGTACTTTCTCCTGCCCTTGGACTCTGGCTTGTGACTTGGATCTGCTACCTTCTCTGCCCCTTTGAACCTCGGCTTGTGTTTTGGAACTTCCTTAGTCTTCACCTTGACTTGATCCGTACCTGCATCCCTGACGTGTCTTCGGTTATCTCCTGTCTCCGGCTGCAGCCCCACAGAAGCTACTACATCTGCTGCTACTACCTGCAAGCACCACTTCTTCGCTGGCACCGGTACCGCCTTGTGCTTCTGCCTCCTGTCTCAACCTCAGGGGGCGGGCGCGCTTGGTCGTAAAGGTGAGCCACCCTCTGCATATCGGTCTCGGTAAGTAACTGGTTCTTGACAGGGTCTCTTCTTCCCTCCTCCCGAGCATAGGCAGGATCTCCTTTTCAGCACCCATGCTAACGGACAATGGCAGCGCTATCCCTGCTGCATTCAGCCACAGTCCTCTCCCATTCCATCTGGTCGGATTGGCAGCGCACAAAGAAGGAGGAACATCAGTTTCTCCCTCTCCTCTGTGAATACTGAGGCCTTAAGTGATGAAGATTTCATCACTTCCAGTTTTGGTTCTGCATTTACCTGGCCTTGGAGGGCAGAGGAGGGATCAGGGGTCTAATAAACCCCAGATTTCTCCATTAAAGAGGATATGTCACTACCCAAGGTATCACAAGGGAAGATAAATATCACTAGTTTTGTTAGCTGTTTTTTTTTTGTTAAGGTTATCTGAAAGACGGGTTTCAAACCTTTTGACAGGGGCGCAGATTCAGCGCTTGCCATAGGCACTATTTTCACTAGATACGCCTCTGCCCGGCGGCCATTACATCCACCCAGTATGGGAGATCCCATCTGTGGACGTCATTTGACGATGGGCGGGATGTGAAGTGGTTAAAGAAAAACTGCCTTAGTTACTGACTTAGTTACATCTAAAGATTAGTTATCGCCATGGGCGTCCGCTCCATAGGGCAAGGGGGGTCGTTTGCCCACCCCCTGGAATCGCCAGGGAGAGCCAGGAGCAGGGCCGAACTGGCCCTAGGGCCGCTTTAAGCGGCGACTGCAGCGCTCCCCTCCTTCTGTCCTCCGGCGCTCGTATCGTATGTCATGGAGCTGGGTCTGTGTGCAAAGTCCCGTCCCCCTAGTTCGGCTCGTCTGATAGTCTTCTTGTGTTCCGCCTATCACACGAGCCAAACTAGGGGGGGGGGGGCAGGACCTTGCACACAGACCCAGCTCCGTGACATACGATACGAGCGCCAGAGGACGGAGGGAGTGCCGTTTGATATCGTTTACCAGGCCTGTGCTTTGTTTGTTCCTTTTAACCCCCGCTAGCGATCGAAGAAAGGGTAAAATGCGACTGTGTTTCGCCGCTGCCAAAGCGCCTCCCCCCCTGAAAAAATTTCAGCGGACACCCATGGTTATCGCTTATTGGTTTTCCATATCTTGTGAGTACTTGGCCAATATGAAAATGGCCCACGGTGGCACACGAAACCCCCCAGAAGATGTGAGAAGATTAAAGATGTAGCCTTCACCTCTGCACACACTGCCGCTTACCAGCTGTAAATGATCTCCTATTACGGGAGATCACACGTGCTTGTGACTTATTACCCAGCCCCGGTCCTCTATGGAGCACACCAGTAATCTCAGCGTCTTCACCAGTGGAGGACCTCATAAGTAGGTGTATCCAATAGGTCCCCAATTATGCAGGATAAAATCAGCACTAGAAAATACCGAGCCGGGCCGGCTCTCGATTGCAGCAGCCCGTCACTCCTGGACCTGTGTGTACGCGGTGACGTCAGCACGTCGCTCCTCCATACGCGTTTCGGTGCTCCTGACATCATCTTGGGGCACGGGCGGCGTACTGACTCACCGCCTTAAATCATCTAAACATCACAAGGTCATGGAGAACCTACCATGTATTTGCTCCGGCCCTCTGAAAATGGAAAAGTTTGGTAATTTATAGCCAGATTCAGAGAGGTTTACGCCGGCGTATCAGTAGATACGCCGTCGTAACTCTGAATCTGCACCGTCGTAAATTTAAGTGTATTCTCAAATTGAGATACACTTAAATCTAGCTAAGATACGACTGCGGGCGCCGTTGTATCTTAGCTGTCTATTTAGGCCGGCCGCTAGGGGCGTGTACGCTGATTTACGCCTAGAATGCGTAAATCAGCGAGATACGCCTATTCACGAACGCGCGCTTGCCCGTCGCAGTAAAGATACGCCGTTTACGTAAGGCGTTTTCAGGCGTAAAGTTAGTCCACCAAAAAGCTGGCCCAGCCAATGTTAAGTATGGACGTCGGTCCAGCGTAAAATTTTTACATTTTTACGGTGTTTGCGTAAGTCGTCCATGAATGGGGCTGGGCGTAATTTACGTTCACGTCGAAACCAATAAGTCTTTGCGGCGTAATTTGGAGCATGCGCACTGGGATATGTCCACGGACGGCGCATGCGCCGTTCGATAAAAATGTCATTTACGTGGGGTCATGCTTTATTTACATAAAACACGCCCACCTCTTCACAATTTAAAATAGGCGTGCATACGCCGGGACATTTACGCTACGCCGCCGTAACTTAGGACGTAAGTGCTTTGTGAATACAGCACTTGCCTCTCTAACTTACGGCGGCGTAGCGTATATGAGATACGCTACGCCTGCCTAACGTTAGGCGCGTCTTTTTGAATCCAGCTAATAGTGTGTATATATATAATATTAACTGCTTGTCGACAGCCGCACAAGTATTTACGTCGACAGAATGTATTTATATGTCCCCTTTAATTTGCCGACCTCAGGGTTGCGCTCGCGACCCTGTTGCGAGCTCCGTGACCGTGCCCCCGGGACCCGCGGACTCGATGTCCACCGGGGTCCCGCGATCGGGTCACAGAGCTGAAGAACGGGGAGATGTCAGTGTAAACACAACATCTCCCCGTTCTTCCTAGTGACATCTCACTGATCGTCTGTTCCCTGTCATCGGAAGCAGTGATCAGTGACGTGTCACGGCAAGCCACGCCCCCTAACAGTTAGAATCACTCCCTAGGTCACACTTAACCCCCTTCAGCGCCCCCTACAGGTTAACCCCTTCACTGCCAGTGTCATTTTTACAGTAATCAGTGCATTTTTATTGCACTGATCGTTGTATAATCGACAATGATACCAAAATGGTGTCAAAAGTGTCCGATGTGTCCGCCATAATGTCGCAGTCACGAGGAAAATCGCTGATCGCCGCCATTACTAGTAAGAAAAAAATATTAATAAAAATGCCATAAAACTATCCCCTATTTTGTAGACGCTATGGCCCGGATTCAGATACATTTTCGTATCTATCGGCGGGCGTAGCGTATGCTCCAAATTACACCGCAAACTGTCAATGCTTTCGACGTGAACGTAACTTACGTACAGCCCTATTCGCAAACGACTTACGCAAACAACGTAAAATACGCCGCTGTTCGTTCGTTTCCGACGTCCATACCTAACATGACTTACCCCTGCTTTATGAGGGGTAACTTTACGCCGGAAAAAGCCTTATGTAAACGACGTAAAAAAAAATGAGCCGGGCGGACGTACGTTTCTGAATCGGCGTATCTACCTAATTTGCATATTAAACGCGGAAATCTACGGAAGCGCCACCTAGCGTCCAGCGTAAATATGCAGCCTAAGATACGACGGTCTAAGAGACTTACGCCGGCCGTATCTTAGTAAAATTCTGGTGTATCTTGCTTTCTGAATACAGAAAGAAGATACGCCGGCGCTTCGTAGAACTTACGCGGCGTATCAATAGTAAAGGTTATCTGAATCCGGGCCTATAACTTTTGCGCAAACCAATCAATAAAGGCTTATTGTGTCGGGAAGGAGGGGTAAAATTATTTCGGGGCTGAAGTGGTTAATTCTTAATGGAAGTTTAGTCAAGGAACAAGCCAAAGGTCAGTAATGAATGGTATCAGAGATATGGACGGTAGCAGGAGTGACCAGAGTGAAATATTGCCACGTCGCGCGACCGCGCAATTGTCAGTTAAAACGACGCAGCGCCGAATCGCAAAAAGTGGCCCGGTCTTTTGGCCAGCCAAATGGTCCGGGGCTGAAGTGGTTAATAATGATGATATCTTAGAATATTACAGTTGGGCATACGTTTGTAGGCGTTGTATCTCCAGGACTTCATTGCATCCCCTTACAAAGTCGCTCTTTTAGAGCTGGTTCACACTGCGGCGGCACGACTTTGGGGGCGACTCTGCAAGTCGTCCTGAAGACGACTTCAGAGGCGATTAGCAAAATGACTTCTGTATAGAAGTCAATGCAAATCGCCCCCAAAGTCGTATAAGAACCTTTTTCTAAGTCGGAGTGACTTGCGTCGCTCCTATTAGAACGGTTCTATTGCATAGAACGGGACGCGACTCGTCAGGCGGCTGAGCCCCAGTGTGAATCGGCTCTTATTCTCTGATGTTTTATAACAAAACTGATCCAGACCGGCAGGTGATTTTCTTCTCCCGATAAAAGTTCTCTCCCTCCTCCTCGCAGAGAGGTCTCGCAAACAAAACTGCGAAAGAACGGCGTAATTGGGTTGCTATTGCGGCTCTCACACCGGTGACGCCAAAACGTGTCAGCGGGTGTTATTTTCTTCCCATCACCGTAATTCGCGAGGCTTCAGGTCCCCGAAGAGGCCAACGCCGGAGTTGCGACAGGTAGAGAATTATCCTCGCTCAGGTTCCTTCTGCTTAGGAGGGCGACGCGCTGACTTTGGAGGAGAGAAGTGCGGTTTTCTCGGCGACTCGTCAGCGTGATCTCTCCTCCTCCCCCCCAAAGGTTTTTCTTGGGAACTGTCTGCTTGGTGTTGATAATGACGTACCGGAGCCGTCCTCTCCTCTCAGGAACATTACCTCTTATTAAACTCTTTCCCTTCCTCTCTCTCTCGCTCTCTCTTCTCTTCTCTCTCTCTCTCGCTCTCTCTTCTCTTCTCTCTCTCTCTCTCGCTCTTTTCCTAGTTAGGCTGAAGAGTTTGCCATCAGATGAAACGCGGATTTCGGGAGGAAGGCTGGAAGACAATCAAGACAGTTACATAATGGAGCTCAAAGTGTTCATTAGTGTCAAGTGTCTCCCAACTCCGCTTTGCTATAATGAAGTTCCGGGAAGGCTAGAAGAAGAACCAGCGTATGCAGCCGGGATGAGCAGAAATAATTAAAACGAACTCCCTTAAAAGGCAACAAATGTGTTTTTTTTTTTTTTTACATGGTAAGTCAAGGCATTGAGTTAGCAAATCCCAGAGGCCTCCCGTACTGCAACTTGACAAGTCATCGCTAACAAACCTATCAGGGCCGCGGGAAGGACTGAATCTATATCCAAGGATTTAGCTGGTTACTGCAAAAAAAAAACACATATAACCGACAAGATAAAGACTGGTGTGCAGGGCCGCTGACCACCAGCCCTCCTGTAGGGGGCCCGGACAGCAGAGGGAATCATTGTGGTTGGATGGAGGGGCAATTACAGAATTACCGTATTTATCGGCGTATACCGCACATTTTTTTGCCCTGAAAATCAGGGTAAAATCGTGGGTGCGCGATATACGCCGATACCCGCTTTCCCGCGCCGAGTTTGAATACTGCGCCGGCATATACCGAGCGCAGTACACTCGTGTATAGTCGGGCAGTCTCGGTTCCTCTCGCGCTGACGTCCTGGACGTACAGGACGTCAGCGCGAGAGTAGCCGAGCCTGCACAACTATACACGAGTGTACTGCGCTCGGTATATGCCGGCGCAGTATTCAAACTCGCGCGGGAAAGCGGGAAACGAGCGGGGAGGACGGCGCAGAAGGACGCCGGACCCGACGAAGAGGACACCCGAAGCCGCAGACGGACGCCGGACCAGACGAGACCGCCGATGGACGCCGCGCAAGACACCAAAACTGTAAGTACAAAAATCTTTTTTCCACAGGAATTTCGGGGCAACTTTAGGGGTGCGCGCTATACGCGGGAGCGCGCTATACCCCAATAAATACGGTACTTCCCCCGCAACGATACCCCTCCCTGTTCTGATCCCCCTCTTTCCCCCTCTGTGCCCCCTGTCACTGTGCTCCCCCCCATGGCACTGCTGGCTTACCTGTCTCTTAAAAAAATTACAAATTGTAAAATAAAATACCAATACTGTGACGGATCTCGGATACCCCAGGTGGGCACATCCGCCAGACCTGTGTCTCCTGTCCTCCAAACGCACCCGCGGCCTGCAACCTCGCCATAACCAGCCCTTAACCCACCAATCACGAGACAATCCACACAGGTGTTGAGGGTTAAACATGCAGAGCTTAAACTGTTTATTAAATTCCAAGACATACAGTTTTACACACAGTTAGGGACACTCCCCTTATCCTTGTCTAAGAGGGGAGGGGGGCAAGGAACAACCAATGGGAACTGAACATTTGTACATTGAAACAGACTACAGATAAACATAATGAGATTATGGTAAGCAGGCAGTCTCTCAATGCACATCCCCTGCGGAGAGATGTCTGCAGTCCAGACCATTGTCTATGTGTCATGAATCAACACAATTAGACACAGCAACCAGAGGGGGGGGGGGGGATGGGGGGAGAAGGTCTATAGCAGGGGTCCTCAAACTACGGCCCGCGGGCCACATGCGGCCCACAGAGGACTTTTAACAGGCCCACCTGACCCTGACAGGCAACGCCGGTTACACGGCAGGTTGTAACACAGCGATCCCGCTGTGTCACGGAGATCACAGTGTTAACAGTTCGGGTGCGCTGTGATAAATGTCCCGCCCTCCTCCTCCTAGACTAGCTTGTGTGATAGAGGCAGTGTTCTGTCTATCACACGAGCTGGTCTAGGAGGAGGAGGGCGGGACATTTATCACAGCGCGCCCGAACTGTTACCAACACTGAGCTTTGTGACACAGTGGGACCGTGACAGCAGTATGGCACAGTAAGGAGAAAGGCTGTGAGGGGCTTACGTTGGTGAGGGGGGGGGCTTGTGATGGTGAGGGGGGGGCTGATGATGATGAAATGATGATGATGATGGTGGGGGGGGCTGATGATGATGTAATGATGATGATGATGAAGATGGTGGGGGGGCTGATGATGATGAAATGATGAAGGTGAGGGACTTGCAATGGTGAGAGGGGGTTTCAATTAGGGGATGATGATGGTGAAGGGGGCTTGCAAAGGTGAGGGGGGGTTGCAATGAGGGGATGATGATGATGATGATGATGGTGAGGTGGGGCTTGCAATGATCATGATCGGTTTGCAATTAATGATTGTGAGGGGGGCTTGCAATGAGGGGCTTATGATGAAGGGGGAGAGTTGCAATGATCGTGAGGGGCTTGCAATGGTGAGGGGGGGGGGGGGCTTGAAATAATGGCTTGAATTTTAAATGGTGGTGAGGGGGGGGGGGGGTTGCAATGATGGTCTGAAATGACAGTGAGGGTGGGCTTGCAATGATGGCTTGAAATGACGGTGAGGGTGGGCTCAAAATAACATGTGCAGTGTGCATAGAAAATTGTTCATAGTTTTTTTTTTATAGTCCGGCCCTCTAACGGTTTGAGGGACAGTGAACCGGCCCCCTGTTTAAAAAGTTTGAGGACCCCTGGTCTATAGCATTACATTACATTACATTACATTAACTCAATGCCAGCATGCGCCAGGTCTCCAGTATTTTCTGGCCCATAGTCTGTCGGTGGGAGGCACGTGCACAGTCCCTTCCAAAACACACAGTGACAGTGGGTTCTGTCACATTTCTCCCCTTTTAAAAACAGACTAACCAGGTTCCTGACCCCCAACTGGTCTGGACCTGCATTAGTCACAAACTGCCACCCCAGGCAACCAGGAAAAGTAAAAGTACGACTCTGGCGCTGGGGAGCAAAACTGCACATAGGGTCTCCCATGGATAAAACCAGCTGCTGCAGAGTGGGAACAGCTGTCTGCACTCCTCTGATCCGGGACTGGGTTGCAGATATTGGGGGGAGCTGAATAATCCTCTGCCATGATGCCAGCGATTCAGCTGGTAGGGAACATAGCATACCTCCCAACTTTCTGAGACGGGAATGAGGGACACCTATCGGCAAAAGTATGCAGGCATAGGACACACCCCTTGCCACGGCCCCTTAAAGGAGAATTTTACAAAAACATATGATTGGTTAAACCCACAAGTGCTTTTTTACCACTACTATTCCTTTATATTGGCTCTTGGAATTAAAAAATGCAGCAATTTAGAAGATGAAAGGTTTAGCACTGAGGGACAAATGAGAAGAATGAGGGACAGAGGGACATTGCTCCAAATCAGGGACAGTCCCTCAAAATCAGGGACAGTTGGGAGGTATGACATAGGCTGGTAGGGCTATGCATTTGGGGAGAAAAAGGCACTTGCTTTTCTCCTGGTGTAGTTACCAGCCTCTGAGAAGGTATCTTCTTGCAGGGACTAATTTCCGGATTCTCCATCTCTTTTTCCAATGCTGGGCAGAGACCAACAGCACTCTGTCATGTAGCCAGCACTTCTGCCTGGGGGACATATACACAAGTTGGGTAAAGCCGCTGGAGAGGGGGAAGGGTTTTCTCCCCTGCCGGTTCTGTGACCAGCCACTGGGGTGACTTCTGACAGGGGCTGTCTCCCAAACCTTCCAAAAACATACTGAGGGCTAGGCAGGGGCCAGCGGAACTCTGCCCTGTAGCCAGCGCTTCTGCTGGGGGGATAAATACTGGGGTAGTGTCCAAGTGCTGGGGAAACAGCTCACTGAGGTCCTCCCTCGGACTCCCTGGATATAACTCTGAGGGTGGGCAGAGGCCAGCGGCACTCTGCCCCGTAGTCAGCGCTTCTGCTGGGGGGGGATAAACACTGGGGTAGTGTCCAAGTGCTGGGGAAACAGCTCACTGAGGTCCTCCCTCAGACTCCCTGAATCTAACTCTGAGGGTGGGCAGAGGCGAGCAGCACTCTGCCCCGTAGCCAGCGCTATTCTGCTGGGGGGATGAACATTGGGGTAGTGTCCAATTGCTGGGGAGGGAGAATTGCTTCCTCTACTCCCGGTGGGGATATCTGCTCTTGGGGCAATAGCTCACGCAGATCCTCTCTCAGACTCTCCGGATCCATCTCTTTTTCTGATGCTGGGCAGATGCCAGGGGCACTCTGCCCTGTAGCCAGCGCTTCTGCTGGGGCACCAGAAGAGATACTCTGGACTTGCTGCTGATCACAATTTCCCAGCCTTCCAGCGCCTGTCTCAACTCCCCTTTCTGAGACCTTCATGCTTCTCGCTGCCTGGGGGACCTTGGGTGCATTCCGGCATTCTAGCGCTCGCAGTGCCCTCTGTATCATCGCTGCTTCTTCCATTGCGGTTAGGACAGGAAAACGTAGGGTCACCCCTGGCCCCATTTGCTCCTCATCTTTGTGACTGTCTGCTATTTCTCGTGGACTGTCCCAGGCAACGGGAGCCATGCCAGACTGTTGATCACCGTCAAACAGCCGCTTGTAGGCAATCTCGAGCTCCCATTCCTGCTCAACCAGGAACTCCAATTCTTCCAGGTCACACGCCTCTTCGGGGAGGTCCAGCACCTCATCTCGGAAGTCCAGGATGTTTTCCAGCTGCCACTCCTCATCACTCCCAAAGTCTGGGTCTCCGTACATTTTTTGATGGAGCAGCCCCACGCTGCCATAGCCAATGCCTTCTGTCGGGCTGCCATCTGCTGTACTTGGCCACAGTTGAGCCGCGAACCACCGGAGGGCTCTTTAGCTGGCGTTTAGCCTCATTTCCTCCTGGACCAATCTTTCGAGCTCCGTCTTCCATTCATCTTGTGGTCGTTCCCTCAGGAACACCTCTCACGCACAGTACTGCGTCCAGTACATCTCTGTGGAGGAGGGAAGGATCTTCCCCTGATGGTGCCGCTCGTGGCTTATCGCCTCATGTCAGAGTTGCCGGCGGATCACATCCTCCCAGCCGAGCATGGTGTGCTCCGTCGCTGGTCTCTGATGTTTTTTCCGCATGCCTTGCAGCCTCCTCCCGAACTCCGCTCTCATGCTGGCTGGTCCTCGTATCGCTCCTTGGCAGCTGCCCAGATCTTGAATCCTGGTGGTGGTTTGGATGTCCTGGACTGCAGGAGACATCCCACCGCTGCCACCACTGTGACGGATCTCATATACCCCAGGTGGGCACATCCGCCAGACCTGTGTCTCCTGTCCTTCAAACGCACCCGCGGCCTGCAGATTCGCCATAACCAGCCCTTAACCCCTCAATCACGAGACAATCCACACAGGTGTTGAGGGTTAAACATGCAGAGCTTAAAACTGTTTATTAAATTCCAAGACATACAGTTTTACACACAGTTAGGGACACTCCCCTTAGCCTTGTCTAAGAGGGGAGGGGGGCAAGGAACAACCAATGGGAACTGAACATTTGTACATTGAAACAGGCTACAGATAACCTAATGAGATTATGGTAAGCAGGCAGTCTCTCAATACATACCCCCTGCGGAGAGATGTCTCCAGTCCAGACCATTGTCTATGTGTCATGAATCAACACAATTAGACACAGCAACCAGAGGGGGGGGGGGGATGGGGGAAGAAGGGCTGTAGCATTACATTACATTATCTCAATGCCAGCATGTCCCAGGTCTCCAGTATCTTCTGGCCCATAGTCTGTTGGTAGGAGGCACGCGCACAGTCCCTTCCAAAACACGCAGTGACAGTGGGTTCTGTCACAAATACATTTTAACATTCTCTAAAAAATTATATTAAAAAAAAAAAAGCTTAAAGGTTTTTAAAAACTAGTTCAAAAAGGGCAAATTCACACAGGTTCTCTGTTATGTTCGCTAAGAATGATTTTAGTGTATTTGTTTGTGAAAATATTGTTTTGATACATTTCTGGGGGTGGGGGGCCCTGTCAGGTAGGCTGTACGGGGCCCCGTGATTTCTAACAGCAGCCCTGCTGGTGTGTGTCACCAAGAGGAGCCTTGGAACAGCAGATAACCCGTACTTGACTTAAAGGAGTTCTCTGACCTAAAACTTTTAACCCCCGCTGTGCCCGGGCTGTAAAACTATACAAAATAAACTTTCACTTACCTGCCTACGATCCCCCGTTGTTCCGATATCGCCGTCCCGTTCTCCGGTCCCGGTCTCTTCCACTTCCTGTGTGTCGGTGACTCATAGTGCGCTCAGCCTATCAGCGGCCGCGACGGGACATTGCTGCGGCCGCTGATAGGCTGAGTGCACTATGAGTCACCGACACACAGGAAGCGGAAGGGGCCCGGGACCGGAGCACGGGACGGCGATATCGGAACAACGGGGGATCGTAGGCAGGTAAGTGAAAGTTTATTTTGTATAGTTTTACAGCCCGGGCACAGCGGGGGTTAAAAGTTTTAGGTCAGAGAACTCCTTTAACTGCTCGCCTACCGGGGCAATTCATTTTTTTGCCACACATTAAAATCTGCATTTTTTGGGGGCTAGAAAGTTACTTAGAACCCCCCCCAAACATGATACATTTTCTGAATGCAGAGGCCATGGAAAATAAAAAAGTGGTTGGCGCAATCTTCTTTTTTTACACAGCCATTTATTAAACACACATTTTCAGGGAAACTAATACACTGAAAATGCAGTGGCGGCTGGTGCTCAATTATTTTTTTTGGGGGGGGGGGGGGGCGCAAACAAACTGAAAATAAAAAAAAACATCAATTGCAGCCACTGTGCCCATCAAACACAGCCCCTATGCCTATCAAACGCAGCCCCTGTGCCCATCAAACACAGCCACTGTGCCCATCAAACACAGCCACTGTGCCCATCAAACGCAGCCACTGTGCCCATCAAACGCAGCCATTGTGCCCATCAAACGCAGCTACAGTGCCCATCAAATGCAGCCATTGTGCCCATCAAACACAGCCACTGTGCCCATCAAACGCAGCTACAGTGCACATCAAATGCAGCCATTGTGCCCATCAAACGCAGCCACTGTGCCCATCAAACGCAGCTACAGTGCACATCAAATGCAGCCATTGTGCCCATCAAACGCAGCCACTGTGCCCATCAAACGCAGCCACTGTGCCCATCAAACGCAGCTACAGTGCACATCAAACGCAGCCACTGTGCCATCAAACGCAGCACTTTGCCTATCAAACGCAGACACTGTGCCATCAAACGCAGCCACTATGCCCATAAAATGCAGCCACTGTACCCATAAAATGCAGCCACTGTGCCCATAAAACGCAAACAACTGTGCCATCAAACGCAGCCACTGTGCCATCAAACGCAGCCACTGTGCCCATAAAACGCAGCCACTGTACCCATAAATATGCCGCCACTGTGCCATCAAACACAGCTACTGTACCCCTCAATTGCTGACATTGTGCCCATAAATTGCTGTCAGTGTGCCCATCACTGTCGCTACTATGCGTAGGGATGAGCTTTATGTTAGGGTTGAGCATGAGTTTGACTCGAACATTGGCTGTTTGCCCGTTCGTCTGCAGGTTTCCCGTTGCATCAGAGGGGGGCAGGGTCAACCCTACACGTCACTGGGTAACCCTGGCGATTCCCCTTGCGTCTCTGGCCCCGCCCTCAGCTATATAAGAGCTGTCAGGCTGGCGGTGCATTTGCCGGGTGGCTCTGGTAGAGGCAGGATCGTGTGCATTGTTCCTCACCGGAGAACGAGAATAGATTATATCGCTGGAGATGTTTTTTTTTTAATAAAAAAGCCGTCTTCTATCGTTTTTAACATTTTGACACTTTTCTTTTGTGAAATGGTAGAGGTACAATGCACCCCGTTACCAATTCACATAGGGGGGGGAAAAGGATCTGGGGGTCCTCTTTGTTAAAGGGCACTTCCAGATTCCGATAAGCCCCCCGGCCCGCAGACCCCCACAACCACCGGACAAGGGTTGTGGGGATGAGGCCCTTGTCCCCATCAACACAGGGACATGGTGCTTTGAGGGGTCACAGACCCCCAAAGCATCCTCCCAATGTTGAGGGCATGTGACCTGGTACGGTTCAGGAGGGGGGGGGGCGCTCTCTCGTCCCCTCTTCTTTTCCTGCGGCCTGCCAGGTTGCATGCTCGGATAAGGGTCTGCTATGCATTTTTGGGGGGAACGCCATGGACTTTTTTTTTTATTTTGGCGCAGGGTTCCCCTTAATATCCATACCAGACCTGAAGGGCCTGGTAATAGAATTTGGGGGGACCCCCACGCATTTTTTATTTTTCAATGACTTTTATCTGTATTGCCGGTACCCGACAGTTCATTATAGACACAAGGGCCGGATTCATAAAGAACTTACGCCGACGTATCTACTTATACGGCGCGTAAGTCCACGGATGCGCCGTCGTATCTATGCGCCTTATTCAGCAAATAAGATACGCCTGAATTTTGGCTTCCTACGACCGATGTAAATCTCCTACGCCGTCGTATCTTGGGCAAATATTTACGCTGGTCGCAAGGGACGCTTCCATTGATTTACGCGTCGAATATGTAAATGACCTAGATACGCCGATTCACAAACGTACTTACGCCCGGCGCAGTAGTCTACGCGGTTTGCGTAAGGCGTACGTCCGGCGTAAGGTTATTCCACATAAAGCAGGTGTAAGTCATGTTAGGATGTGGACCAGGTAACAGCCGTTGTATTTTACGTCGTTTACGTAAGTCGTACGTGAATGGGGCTGGGCGTAGGTTACCTTCACGTCGTAGGCATTGAGCCGTCGTATCTTAGGGAGTATATGCAACGTGATTCTGAGCATGCGTGCGCATGCATTGTTCGTTCGGCCCTTCATTTACATGGGGTCATGGTAAATTTAAATGTATCACGCCCACTACCTTCCAAATTTGAATTAGGCGGGCTTACGCCGGCCAATTTACGTTACGCTGGCGCAACGTAGGGAGCGAGTGCTTTGTGAATACTGTTCTTGCCTCTCAGAGTTACGTTGGCGTAATATGAGATAAGATGCGCTACGCCAGCACAAAGATGCGCCGATCTACGTGAATCTGGGGCAAGTAGTTTTAAATGACTTTTTTTCCTTCAGAAATTATATTTTGTGCAGGGACAGTTCTAAACACGGGAAAGATGCGCTAATTTACAGGCATACGATAGACACCCCCCAGGTATGAAATATAATGGAATATTTCACTTTTATTTTTCCGCTTTAAGCATTATTAAAATCACTGCTCCCGATGATATATATATATACAGGTCTTTTTTTCAGCAGGAACACGGGGGAACGCAGTTCCAGCACCTCCAGCTCTGAATGTATGTGATGGTGCTCGGAGGTGGGTAGGGGGTGGAACCAAGAAATGGAGCTCGGAGGTGGGTAGTGGGTGGAACCAAGGAATGGTGCTCGGAGGTGGGTAATGGGTTGGAATCAAGGAATGGAGCTCGGAGGTGGGTAGTTGGTAGAGAAAGGGAATGGTACTCTGAGGTGGGTAGGAGGTGGCACAAGGAATGGTGCTCGGAGGTGGGTAGAAGGTGGAACCAAGAAATGGTGTTCAGAGGTGGGTAGGGGGTGAAGCCAATGAATGGTGCTTGGAGGTGGGTAGGGGGTGGAACCAAGGAATGGTGCTCAGAGGTGAGTAGGAAGTGGAACCAAGGAATGGAGCACAGAGGTGGGTAGTGGGTGGAACCAAGGAATGGAGCTCGGAGGTGGGTAGTGGGTGGAACCAAGGAATGGTGCTCGGAGGTGGGAAGTTGGTAGGGAAAGGGAATGGTACTCTGAGGCGGGTAGGAGGTGGCACAAGGAATGGTGCTCGGAGGTGGGTAGGGGGTGGAACCAAGAAATGGTGTTCAGAGGTGGGTAGGGGGTGAAGCCAATGAATGGTACTTGGAGGTGGGTAGGGGGTGCAACCAAGGAATATTGCTTGGAGGTGGGTAGGGGGGTGGAACCAAGGAATGGTGCTCAGAGGTGGGTAGGGAGTGGAACCAAGGAATGGTGCTCGGAGGTGGGTAGGGGGTGGAGAAAAGGAATGGTGCTCGGAGGTGGGTAGGGGGTGGAACCACACAAGAGGTGACTCAGAAGGATAAAGAGTTCCTGCACCTATTCTCTGCAAAAAAAAGCCCTATATATATCTCTCAGGCTAGATTCAGCATTGATTTACGCCGGCGTATCTATAGATACGCTGCGTAAATTCAAAGCTGTGCCGGCGTATCTTTCTGTATTCAGAAAGCAAGATACGCCGACATTAGCCTAAGATGCGACTGGCGTAAGTCTCTTACACCGTCGTATCTTAGGGTGGATATTTACGCTGGCCGCTAGGTGGCGCTTCCGTCGTTTTTAGGCGTAGAATATGCAAATGACCTAGATACGCCGATTCACAAATTTACGCACGCCCGGCGCTATTTTTTTACGTCGTTTACGTTAGGCTTTTTCGGCGTAAGGTTGCTCCTGCTATTAGGAGGTGCACGCAATGTTAAGTATGGACGTTGTTGCCGCGTAAAATTTTGATTTTTTTACGTCGTTTGCGTAAGTCGTTCGCGAATAGGGCTGGACGTAATTTACGTTCACGTCGAAACCAACGACGTCCTTGCGGCGTACTTTGGAGCAATGCACACTGGGAAATTCCAAGGACGGCGCATGCGCCGTTCGGGAAAAAACGTCAATCACGTCGGGTCACCAAGAATTAACATAAAACACGCCCCCTCATCCTCATTTGAATTACGCGCGCTTACGCCGGCCCCGTTTACGCTACGCCGCCGTAACTTAGATGGCAAGTGCTTTGTGACTACAGCACTTGCCTCTCTGACTTACGGCGGCGTAGCGTAAATACGATACGCTGCGCCGCCGTAAAAATGCGCGCCCCTACCTGAATCTAGCCCCTCATGTCTGATTCTGCTGCTTTTGGCTCGCCGAATTGCCACAAAATAGCACTGGACTGTCGGAAGAAAGTAATCTGATTGAAAGTAATTGCCGGCGTTCCCTTGATAAATCCAGCGCTGTTTTTTCCTCGGCTGTCTGTTCGGCTCGCCCTCTTTGGGGAATTGAGGTAATGAAAAGAGTCCAGAAGACCTCACTGTGCGGGAAATTAGGGATTTCAAGCTTTTTTTTAAAAGGCAGAAAAAAAAAAAAAAAAAAAGCGATGCGAGTCGCGTGACGCGGCCGCTCCGGCTCTCGGATTACGGCGTGGGACTCGGTTGTCTCGCTAGCGGCAGGTAATGGGCTGTGTGAAAGTTTTTGACACTGGAATTTGCATCAAAGTCTCCTGAGCGGTAATAGATAATGTTCGCGCTTCCTCTGCAGATTCGGCGCGTTCCTTTAGAAAAAATGGTGTTCAGCGAGCGGAGTCACAGCTCAGCCAATCCGATACGACCGAAGGAGACGGCAGTTCCCGGGAAGACACGAAGGTAAGTTGCCGACGCCGCCGAAGATCTCCGACTACAAATGTAACCCGCGTTCTACACTTTCCTGTTCTACAAAATCTTTACGCTTTTTTTCTGGTGGGAGGTCCCTTCATAACAGTGATGGCGAACCGCGGCACCCCAGATGTTTTGGAACTACATTTCCCATGATGCTCAGGCACTCTGCAGTGTAGTTAAAATCAGGGCCGCCATCAGGAATTATGGGGCCCCTTACACAGCTTCAGGCATGGGCCCCCTGGAGCAGAGAACCGGGGGGGGGGGGGGGGAGTGCTGCCGCCTGAAATTGAGAAACTGGGTGGGGGGGCTGCCGCGAATTGAGAAGCGGGGGGGGGGGGGTAGCCATCCGGGGCCCTGGGGACCTTTGGTAAAAAGAAATTACAAAAAAGGGGGGTTGCCATCCGGGACCTCTGGGCTCTTTAATAAAAAAATAAATAAAACAAATACAAAAAAAATAAAAGAATTAACATTAATAAAAAAAAAAATAGGGGGGGAAGTTGCCATCCAGGGCCCTGGAGACCTCTGGGCCCTTTAGTAAAAAATAAACATTTATAAAAAAAAGGGGGTTTGCCACATGGGGCCCTGGGGACATCTGAGCCCTTTAATAAAAAAAATATATAAATATAAAAAAAAAAGAAATAAAAAGAAAAAATAGAAATAAAATAATATAAAAAAAAAAAAAAATTATAAAAAAAGGGGGGTTGCCATCCGGGGCCCTGGGGACCTCTGGGCCCTTTAATAATAATAATATATATATATATATATATATATATATATAAAAGGGGGGGTTGTCATCCAGGGCCCTGGGGACCTCTGGGCCCTTTAATAATAATAATAATATATATATATATATATATATATATATATATATATATAAAAGGGGGGGTTGTCATCCAGGGCCCTGGGGATCTCCGTACCCCTAAAAAAAGAAATTGGCCCTTTAATAAAAAATTAAATAAAAATATATTAGAAAAAATATATTATTTTTTTATAAAAAAATAAATAAAAAGGGCCATCAGGGGCCCTGGGGACCTCCGGACCCCTAAAAAAAAGGGGGTTGCCATCCGGGCCCCTGGGGACCTCCGGACCCCTAAAAAAAAATTGTCCCTTTAATCAAAAATAAAAATAAAAATATTTTTTTTTAATAAAAAATAAATAAAAAAAGGGGAGTTGCCATCAGGGGCCCTGTGGGCCTCCGGGCCCCTGGGGACCTCCGGACCCCTAAAAAAAATGGGGGTTGCCATCAGGGCCCCTGGGGACCTCCGGGCCCCTTACAGGTGTACTGCCTGTACCTCCCTGATGGTGGGCCTGGTTAAAAGCATTGTGGGAAATGTAGTTCCAAAACATCTGGGGTGCCGAGCAGAGGCGGCTCTAGGCTTTGTGAGGCAAAACTTGACATGGGGCCCCACTCACACCCATGATGAGGACAAATAATTCAAGGACAAGGGCCTCTTCCCGACAACCCTGGACGGTGGTTGTGGGGGTCTGCGGGCAGGGGGGCTTATTGGAATCTGGAAGACCCCTTTAACTAGGTGGCCCTCAGATCCTGCTCTGTAATAGCTAAGGGGCGGGGCTACCCGGTGATGTATCCTGCTCAACCCGCCCCCTTGTGACGTCATTGACATCACAAGGGGTGGTGTCACCGATATTTACTGGTTGCTAGGGACGCTGGCGGCCCCGCTCCTGAGTCAGGGCTCTTATTGCTGCCTGAGCGCAGCAACGTTAAGGTCCCCTGTCCCTCAAAACTGGGCTAATGCATTGGGTAAGTTAGGCGGGCGCGAGGCCCCTGTGAGTGTGAGGCTTTAGGTGACCGCCTAATTTGCCTAATTAAAGAGCCGCCTCTGGTGCCGAGGTTCCCCATCACTGCTCTGTATTACCAAAAGTAGTGGACTAAAGTTTGGACACCGTATCTCTTTATTATATTTCGTTATCCGGAATTTTCAACAACGCACAACATCTGGAAATTGGTACCATCAGCCACCGGAACATTAACATACACTATGGCCCAGATTCTCGTAGATGGGCGTAAAACTGCGGCGGCGTAATGTATGTCATTTACGTTACGCCGCCGCAAGTTTTACAGGCAAGTGCTTTATTCACAAAGAACTTGCCTGTAAAGTTGCGGCGGCGTAGCGTAAATCCCCCGGCGCAAGCCCGCCTAATTCAAATGAGCCGGGTAGGGGGCGTGGAGCATTTAAATTAGGTGTGTTATCGCGCTGAACGTAATGCGCATGCGCCGTCCCTAAAATTTCCCGACGTGCATTGCGCTAAATGATGTCGCAAGGACGTCATTGGTTTCGACGTGAACGTAAATGGCGTCCAGCCCCATTCACGGACGACTTACGCAAACGACGTAAATTTTCGAATTTTGGCGCGGGAACGACGGCCATACTTAACATTGGTTGCCCCTCATATAGCAGGGGCAACTTTACGCGTCGCAAATCTAACGTAAACGTTGTAACTTCACTGCGTCGACCGCGCGTACGTTCGGGAATTCGCGTACTTTGCTAATTTGCATACACGACGGGGAAAACGACGGAGGCGACACCTAGCGGCGAAAAAAAAAAATGCATTTAAGATCCGACAGCGTGAGAGCCTTACGCCTGTCGGATCTAATGGATATCTATGCGTAACTGATTCTAAGAATCAGGCGCATAGATACGACGGCCCAGATTATTATTTACTACGGCGCACATTTCGTTGCGCCGTCGTAAGCCCTTTGAGAATCTGGGCCTATGCTCTTCTGGAAGAACGGTCAAACATTCCCATAGACACACCCCTAAACCTTGTGGACGGATCTTCCCATAGACACACCCCTAAACCTTGTGGATGGATCTTCCCATAGACACACCCCTAAACCTTGTGGACGGCCTTCCCAGAAGGGGCCAACTCAATATTGAACCCTCCGGACTAAAGCCTGGTACACACGATCGGATTTTCTGTCATCACACAATTCCCGTTGGAAAATCCGATCGTGTGTACAGGGCTTTAGTCCGGAGGGTTTAATATTGAGTTGGCCCCGCCCTTTGCAGCTATAACAGCTTCAACTCTTCTGGGAAGGCCGTCCACAAGGTTTAGGAGGGTGTCTATGGGAAGGCCGTCCACAAGGTTTAGGGGTGTGTCTATGGGAAGATCCGTCCACAAAGTTTAGGGGTGTGTCTATGGGAAGGCCGTCCACAAGGTTTAGGGGTGTGTCTATGGGAAGATCCGTCCACAAGGTTTAGGGGTGTGTCTATGGGAAGATCAGTCCACAAAGTTTAGGGGTGTGACTGGGATACCATTAAAGTGGATGTAAAGCCACTCCCATCCTTTCTAATCTCCTCCCATAGTGCTGATCTATAAGGATATAGACGCCTCCTGCATGTATCCTCACCTGTCAAATGCCCCCCCCTCCGTCTGTTATAAGAACTGAAAAACTGCAGATTCTGTTGTCTGGAGCTCAGTGGGTGGAGTCCTGATGTCAGTAGACTCCCCGCCCTCCTCTACATTCCCCTTGTCAACATGCATTTTCTCCTGTGTATTCCTTACACATTAAATTCTGCTATGATCACTAACATCCAGTCAAAATCCAGAAAAGTAACCACATGACTTCAGAAAAAGAGTGGGGGGTGGGAATGAAAAAATAATGCCTGTCTCCAGGCTAGTGCGTGAGATATGTAAATAACCTGTCACTCACAGCAAGGGGGAAGAACGGACAAATGTTTTCTCCTGTTTGTTTATCTCACTGAAAAAAGAAAAGAGGATTGCTCAGATCTGGATTAACTCTTTGTGGCAAGACTGGGCACAGATGATAGAAAAATCTTATACTCTACATTGTGACATCAAAAAATAAATAAATTGGGTTTACATCCACTTTAACCACTAGGGGCCCGCGCTTCGGTCGAATGACGGCCACAGGGCTGACCCCAATTGCTGGGAGGACGTCAATAGACATCCATCCCTTTGTTGGCGGGCGTAGCGTATCGTAGTTACGCTATGCCGCCGCAACTTAGAGAGGCAAGTGCTGTATTCACAAAGCACTTGCGTCTAAAGTTACGGCGGCGTAGCGTAAATGTGCCGGCGTAAGCGCGCCTAAATCAAATGAGGAACAGGGGGGCGTGTTTTATGTAAACTAATCATGACCCCACGCGCGCATGCTCAGTATCACGTCGAATTTTCAAATTAAATTACGCCCGCTCGATGCCTAGTCGCCGCGAACATGACTTACGTCCAGCCCCATTCACGGACGACTCACGCAAACGACGTAAAACACGACGCTGTTCCGACATTTCCGACGTCCATACCTAACATGACTTACCCCTGCTTTATGAGGGGTAACTTTACGCCGGCGTATGTCTTACGTAAACGACGTATCTTGCTACGTACGTTCGTGAATCGGCGTACCTAGCTCATTAGCATATTCGACGTGGAAATATACGGAAGCGCCACCTAGCGGCCAGCGTAAATATGCACCCTAAGGCCGGGTACTCACGACCAAACATGTATGGTGAAAGCGGTCCGTCGGACCGTTTTCACCATACATGTCTGCCAGAGGGCTTCTGTACGATGGTTGTACACACCATCGTACAGAAGTCCGCGCGTAAACAATACGCGGGGCGTGTCCGCGGTGTCGCCGCGTCGATGACGCGGTGTCGCCGCGACAATGACGCAGCGACGTGGGCGGGCCGCCTTTAAAATGCTTCCACGCATGCGTCGAAGTCATTCGACGCATGCGAGGGACGGCGGGCGCTCGGACATGTACGGTAGGTCTGTACTGACGACCATACATGTCCGAGCGGGCAGGATTCCAGCGGACTGTTTTAAAACACGTCCAGGAATATTTGTCCGCTGGGAAAAGGCCCGGCGGGCAAATGTTTGCTGGAATTCGGCCCGCTCGCGCCCACACACGACCGAACATGTATGCTGAAACTGGCCTGCGGACCAGTTTCAGCATACATGTTTGGTCGTGTGTACGGGGCCTAAGGCCCAGATTCTCAAAGGACTTACGACGGCGTAAGATGAGAGCCGTCGTATCTATGCGGCTGATTCTTAGAATCAGTTACGCATAAATTCGGCTAAGATACGAGCGGCGTAAGTCTCTTGCACCTTCGTATCTTAGGGTGCATATTTACGCTGGCCACTAGGTGGCACTTCCGTAGATTTCCGCATCGAATATGCTAATGAGCTAGATACGCCGATTTACGAACGTATGTGCGCTCGGCATATCAAGATACGTCGTTTACGTAAGACATACGCCGGCGTAAAGTTACCCCTCATAAAGCAGGGGTAAGTCATGTTAGGTATGGACGTCGGGAAACGTCGGAACAGCGTCGTGTTTTACGTCGTTTGCGTAAGTCGTCCGTGAATGGGGCTGGACGTAAGTTACGTTTGTGATGCATTTGCCTATATGTCTCAGTCTAATTCTCCCTGCTTGCCCTGTGTGATTCAGTCCTCGGCTAACAGGTTATTGACGTGCTAATGTCCCCTCACTATTTCTAAAGGTTAATTGATCTATTGTGTTGTGTGAAGGAGATCTGTGTTTAAGTGGCTTGTGTTAATTATTCTGATTGCTCCAGTGTGGTAATTATCTCTCTATATGCGGGGTCGAGTTGTCTAGTTAATGTATTCAGTACAACTAGTACTCAGCGTCCTTGATGTCATTGTCTAAAGAAAATGTGTTTTCAGACTCGGCTCCGTCATGTCTGCCTATAATCTGTATGGAAGCCCCAGTGTGAGGGGGGCGGAGATTTGTCATTGTAACAGTTTTGGAAATGACATATAAGCTGTGTGATATAACATTAAAGTCTGTGTTGTTCAAGCAGTAAGCCTGGACTAATGTGTGGCTTAATGGGCGATCTCAGGAATATCCCTCCTAGTGGAATATTGGGGTGATGTTCTTATGGAAGAAGGGAATGTTTGACGGGGATATCATACCGATACCGTCACAATTGGTTGTTAGCAGTGGGATTTTCCCTTCTATTCCCCTTCACACCCGGATTCCAAGCAGACACTGGAAGAACTACTGGAAGTTCGTGGAAGGATTGCTAGCAACAAAACCAAGCGGGTCATCATAGCAGAATCAATGGAGATAGACCAGGAGGACGGGATTGCAGCAACGCCAGCAGTACAAGAGATGGAGACACCAGTGATTCAGGAGGAGGAATCGCCAGCCAACAAGCTAATGAGAGAGAAGCTAGCATGGTTCGGCCCGAACCCAACGACGGATGTGGTGCTGAAAGTGATGGACCTGTTAGTAAACGCAGAACTACAGTTAAAACTGGCAGCAGTCCAACAAGCAGCCGCACCTTCTCCGAACAGTGAGTACAGCACAGCAGACACAAGGAAGATTCTGTTTAGCGCTTTTAAAGCTTTTGATGAAAAGGACTGTGAGATTGATAACTACCTGGCGGATTTTGAGCGACAATGTAACCTGCACCGAATAGCTAGAGGAGAGTGGGTTGCAATATTGTCAGGCAAACTGTCAGGCAAAGCTTCTGATGCTTTCCGGACCGTGCCAGATCAGGATATCCATAGCTACGCCAGGGTTAAAGAAGCGCTCCTGGCTCGTTATGCAGTAACCCCAGAGTCCCACCGACAGAAGTTCAGGGACTCACGCAAAACCACGAAAGACTCTTATGCGGAATGGGCATGCCAGTTGTCCCTGTCGGCCTCTAACTGGGTTAACAGCAGCCAGGCCACCACCGCAGAGGACATTTTGCAACTAATGCTCCTGGAGCAATTTTACAATCACATCCAGACGGATGTCAAAGATTGGGTGAGAGATCGCAGGCCCATGACTCAGAGGCCGCGAAGTTGGCAGATGAATATGCGGATACTCGCAAGACAAACCAGGTCACACCACGGGTACAACCTCCACGACCAACGGCTCCCTCACACCCACCAGCCGCTAGATACCAACCTCCTAACAGACCGATGACATCTAGCCCTCGCTATCCACGCCAGGAGGGCAACGAACAACGCTGCTTCCGGTGCAAACAGCTGGGTCATTTCAAGCAGAATTGCCCCATGAATGACAACACCAGGTCAAATTGGTCTCAACCTGGGTACCGCCCACCAGCAGCAGCCCATTGTGTAGACTCGGCTTGGGATCTCCAGGAGCTGGGTCCGGAAGAACCATCGGATACCATTTACGAAGTCCTCACGGTACAATCTGGTATTACGGACAACAGGGAACACCATTGTCAGCTGGTCATGGGCGACAGCCCTGAGCCGGAGGGGCCCTGGAGGGAGCGGGGCAGAAAGAGGCACCGCCGGCTACCCCCCAAGAAGAAGAGGTCCTGGAAGCCGTATAACAAGCTGACCTGGGAGGAGAAGAAGCGACTGGAGGAGAGGGAGTCGCAGCGGGCGCCCCAGATGCGGGCCGAGATGTTCGCCAAGGGCCCACCGGTGGCCCCTTACACCACCACCCAGTTCCTGATGATGAAGGACCACGTGGAGAGCCTGCAGGACATGAGCAAGCAGGAGCTGATCCGTGAGTACATGGAGCTGGAGGAGTGCATAAGCCGCATGAAGGAGGAGAACAACCACCTGAGGTCACAGCAGGCTGACCCCCCCAGGCTCCATGAACTGGAGATGGAGCTGGAGAAGCTCAAAGAGGAGAACCGGCGGCTGCGGAGGGAGCAGAGGGTGGCTGACCCTATGGGGCCCTGATTCCCCCCCCCCCCCCGGACTCTGAGCACCAGTGCTACAGCATTTCAACAAATATAACTTTTTCTTTTTATGAATCTCCTGTGACTGTCACTACAGAGCCATAACCTGCCCCTCCCATAGCGGGACACCTAGATGGCGGCGCACAGACCCATTCGCCGTCTTCACACTGACTTCTGGTGACTTTGCAGATCGCACAAAGACTTGGGGACTGACCGGCGTGTGATCTGACGACCCGGTGGCATACCTGAGTCTGAAGCAGTTGCCAAGGGAGGTCAGTCACGCCAAACGGAGTTAACCTCGGACTAAAAGCTCTAAACCCGTCAACCCTACTGGACCAGGGAAGGTCCAACCGGGTTTGCCGTAGCAGGGAGAAAAAGGGGGGCCATTGTGATGCATTTGCCTATATGTCTCAGTCTAATTCTCCCTGCTTGCCCTGTGTAATTCTGTCCTCGGCTAGCAGGTTATTGACGTGCTAATGTCCCCTCACTATTTCTAAAGGTTAATTGATCTATTGTGTTGTGTGAAGGAGATCTGTGTTTAAGTGGCTTGTGTTAATTATTCTGATTGCTCCAGTGTGGTAATTATCTCTCTATATGCGGGGTCGAGCGGTCTGGTTGATGTATTCAGTACAACTAGTAATCAGCGTCCTTGATGTCATTGTCTAAAGAAAATGTGTTTTCAGCATCGGCTCCGTCGTGTCTACCTAGTCATCTGTATGGAAGCCCCAGTGTGAGGGGGGCGGAGATTTGTCATTGTAACAGTTTTGGAAATGACATATAAGCTGTGTGTGATATAACATTAAAGTCTGTCTTGTTCTAGCAGTAAGCCTGGACTAATGTGTGGCTTAATGGGCGATCTCAGGAATATTCCTCCTAGTGGAATATTGGGTGATGTTCTTATGGAAGAAGGGAATCTTTGACGGGGATATCATACCGATACCGTCACAACGTTCACGGCGACTAGGCATTGAGCGGGCATAATTTCATTTGAAAATTTGACGTGATACTGGGCATGCGCGCGCATGCGCCGTTCGAAAAAAGCGTCATTTACGTGGGATCATGATTAGTTTACATAAAACACGCCCCCCTGTTCCTCATTTGATTTAGGCGCACATTTACACTACGCCGCCGTAACTTTAGACGCAAGTGCTTTGTGAATACAGCACTTGCCTCTCTAAGTTGCGGGACCTGATCGCCACCGGTGTCCCGCGATCGGGTCACAGAGCTAAAGAACGGGGAGAGGTGAGTGTAAATAAACCTCTCCCCGTTCTTCCTAGTGTGGCTGTGACACTGATCGTCTGTTCCCTGTGTTAGGGAGCGACGATCAATGACGTCACACGCACAGCCACATCCCCCCACAGTTAGAATCACTCCCTAGGACACACTTAACCCCTACAGCGCCTCCTCTTGGTTAACCCCTTCACTGCCAGTGTCATTTTCACAGTAATCAGTGCATTTTTATAGCAACTTTTCATTGTTAAAATGACAATGGTCCCAAAAATGTGTCAAAAGTGTCCGATGTGTCCGCCGTAATGTCGCAGTCATGATAAAAAAAAAAAAAACGCTGATCGCCGCCATTACTGGTAAAAAAGAAAATATTAATAAAAATGCCATAAAACTATCCCCTATTTTGTAGACGCTATACTTTTTGCGCAAACCAATCGATAAACGCTTATTGCGATTTTTTTTTTAGCAAAAACATATGTAGAAGAATACGTATCGGCCTAAACTGAGGAAAAAAAATGTTTTTTTATATATTTTTGGGGGATATTTATTATAGAAAAAAGTAAAAAATATTGCTTTTTTTTTTTCAAAATTGTCGCTCTATTTTTGTTTATAGCGCAAAAACTAACAACCGCAGAGGTGATCAAATACCACCAAAAGAAAGCTCTATTTGTGGGGAAAAAAGGACGCCAATTTTGTTTGGGAGCCACGTCGCACGACCGCGCAATTGTCTGTTAAAGTGACGCAGTGCCGAATCGCAAAACCTGGCCTGGTCCTTTAGCTGCATAAAGGTCCGGGGCTTAAGTGGTTAAAGAGGACGTACCTGTACGTGCTTGTGCCCAGCCGGGCCATTCTGCTGACATATATGTGCAGGAGGCGGTCCTTAAGTGGTTAAAGTGACGCAGTGCCGAATCCCAAAAATGGGTCCTTTACCTGCATAATGGTCCGCATAGTGGTTAAAGTTCATGTACATGTAAAGGCAGGCGTCCCAATACTTTTGGTAATATAGTGTATTTTAATGTTCCTGTGGCTGACGGAACCAAATGTTATTCCAGAACTATCAGCAAAGCACATCGGGATCGGGATCGGGATCAGGACCGGGATCGGGATCGGGAATAACAAATTATAATAAAGAGATACAAAGTCCAAACTTTATTCCACCAATAGAATGTATGGCTGATAAATGGCGGCGCCTCGCCTCATCCGGAGAATTCCGTAGCGGATCTCATACATGGAAATGTCAGAGTCCATAATTCCGATATAAAGACGAGGAAACGATGAGATTCTCGCCGGCGGTGACCTTACCTCCGAGGCGCGGCTCCTTTATTGCAATTAATGGTTAATTAGCATCCCGAAGCTGTGTAAATGTCACGCCGGTTTCACACGCCCATCAAGACGCATCACGTCTGCGATTAGACGGAATTAGCGTGTTTTTTTTTTATGCTTGGCCTTTGCTGAACTCTGCGAATGTGATAAATTCTTCTTCTATATATAACAAGCGGGCCCCTGAGAGACGCCGGAGGAGGGGTACCGAAAGCGCCACTCCGAGCTCAGGCTCCTTTTATCCACTTATGTGTTCATTCAAAGTAAAGAGCTTTTTTTTTTATGTCGAAAATTATTTAACCACTTACCTACCGGGCACTTCGCACCCCCCCTTCCCCAATACCGGGCACTTCACCCCCCCTCCCCCAATACCGGGCACTTCACCCCCCCTCCCCCAATACCGGGCACTTCACCCCCCCTCCCCCAATACCGGGCACTTCACCCCCCCTCCTTCCCCAATACCGTGCACTTCACCCCCCCTCCCCCAATACCGGGCACCTCGCCCCCCCCCCCCCCCCCACCTTCCCCAATACCGGAAGCTGAGGATACATGTAGAGTTTCTCAGTTGTCATTGGAAGAAGAAGGAACTGGGAACTGCCATTTTAATCTAAGTTACCATCGCACATAAAACACATATATATATAATGTAATATCACAATGTGCTCTTAATTTGGCAGCTTCTATGGAAATTGGCCCGCGGAACGTGGCAGAAAGGGCCTAGCGGTGCCAGGTTGGCAGGAGAAGAGATTCCATTCCGCCTGCCCGTGTGTTAACCTCATATTTCAGCTGGCAGATTGTTTTCTCGGGGCAAATTAATCTCCATTATCTATCTACACATCGGTTGGATTGCGTTCCAACGCGCCCCAAAGTTACTCCGTCCATGAAAACCCCCGGCATCCCGATCCAGAGATCCAGGTCTACAAATTCCTGGCAAGCCAAAACGGATTTCAAAGCCATTTATAAAAACAAAGGCAGCTGTCCTATTCTGGAAGGCCGATCCGTACCCAGAAAACGCCGCACTTCTTTTATCTCTACATCTCAACTTCACATTTCTCTCCGCAGATCAGAAAACAGGGCACATAGAGGTCAGTTCCTAACATTGGCGTCTGCAGGTAGGGGCAAGGGGGGTCAAGTGCCCCCCCTCTATAATCACTGGAATCAGGAATCGGATCGGCACATGTGGCGCAGTGGCATCGCTATGGGGAAGGGCACATAGAGGTCAGTTCCTAACTGTGGGGTAGATTCAAAAAGCAATTGCGTCTGCGTAACCATAGTTACGCAGCGCAATTGCTTACTTGCGCCGGCGTTTCGAATGCTCCTGATTCAGGAACCTTGTTACGCCGACTGCAGCCTAAGATATGACTAGCATAAGGCTCCTATGCCCGCATATCGTAGGCTGCATTCTTACGTTGGCCGCTAGGTGGCGTTCCCGTTGTGGTCAGCGTATAGTATGCAAATTGCATACTAACGCCGATTCACAACCCTACGCGAGCCCTGCGTACGCAGTTTACGTCGTTTGCGTACGTCGGTTTTTTGCGTAAGGCTGCCCCTGCTATTAGCAGGTGGCAGGTGATCTTGAGAAAAACTTCCCCCTGGCGGATAAGGCGCGTCACGAGTTTCGGAAAGTAGCTGAACTGCGAGTCGGCTCTATACGGCTCCTAGTTGGTGCGCAGGCGCCGTATAGAGCCAACTCGCAGTTCGGCTACTTTCGGAAACTCGTGACGCGCCTTATACGCCGGGGGGGGGAGTTTTTCTCAAGACGTCAATCATCTGGGCGAAGTCCCGCATGACACTGCGCCTCTGCATAGGAACGCCTACTCCCGCGGGAGTGAGTACCCGGAAGCCGGGTGGAAAATAGCAATATAATGGTATGTACAGCAAACAAACAAAAAAACAAACAGCATACTGTAAATGTTGGCAGTATGCAGAATGTAATGTTATTTACGTGTTTTTAGGGTGAACCTCCGCTTTAAAAAAACAAAAATAAGTACAAAAAGAATAAATAATCGCTACTGTAAGGGGTTCATTTTTTTTACTGTGGGACAGTGAAAGTAATATTTACATTAGTGATTTTCTCTTTTTTGTACTATAAGGGGCTTATTTTAGTGTTTTTTAACCCCATTATGTTACTGGGCGAGTAATCGATTATGAAAATTGTAATCGATTAATTTCATAATCGGTTACTGTATTTATCAGCGTATAACGCACACTTTTTTCCCCTTAAAACCAGGGGAAAATCGCGGGTGCGCGCTATACGCCGATCCCCGCTGTCTCTGAGCGTCGCCGACAAAGACTGAGCCGAGCGTACTGCGCACTCGGCTAGGTTCGGCTAGGCTCGGCCACGCTCGGCTCCGCCCGCAGCCACGCGAGAGGAGCCGAGAGAAGCCGAGAGGAGCCGAACACACCGGAAATCCGGCTCTGCAGAGCTCGACCGAGGCGCCAAACTCAAACCCGGCAGACGGACGCGACGGACACCGACAAGGCTGGACGGACCCCGGGGAAAGGCCGCAGACGGCCGCCGGACAAGACAGCAGACGGACACCGACAAGGCTGGACGGACCCCGCGCAAGGCCGCAGACGGACGCCGGACAAGGCCGCCAATGGACACCGGGCAAGACAGCAGATGGACACCGACAAGGCTGGACGGACCCTGCGCAAGGCCGCAGACGGACGCCGCCGATGGACGCCGACAGCAGACGGACACCGACAAGGCTGGACGTTTTTTCCTAAACTTCCCTTCTAAGCTTGGGGTGCGCGTTATGCGCCGGCACGCGGTATACCCCGATAAATACGGTAGTTGTTTCGGCTCTAATTGTGTCACTTGTAGTTCTATAGAAAGATCTGCTGCATACTTTCCACCTAAAACAACTGCTGATATTTATTATGGCTTGTGGCTGTTAACATACCACTTGGGAGAGACTGTTGTGCCTATGACTGTTTGCTAAGGAATATCTTAAAGGGACATCTACTCACAAATTACCTGAGCTATATTGCCTCTCATATGCAACTATTAGTTGTCTTAACAACTCCTATTTACTACGTGCTTGACATAAGTGTAAATTGCTTATGGGCCTTGCCTTAACTTGTTGAACATGTTCGCTCTAACTTTTCTATGCTAAGGGTTGATGGTATTTTCATACCAACTCCCTTAGTGGCCTAATACATTACTGTGGGGCAGATCCACAAAAGAATTACGCCGGCGTATCTATTGATACGCCGCGTCATTTTAAATTTCCCGCGTCTTATCTTTGTTTTGTATCTACAAAACAAGATACGACTGCATCACGGATCGATCCGACAGGCCTACGTCTTAGTACGCCGTCGGATCGTAGATGCATTTTTCCGCCGGCCGCTAGGTGGCGTTTCCGTCGAATTCCGCGTCGCGTATGCAAATTAGCTAGTTACGGCGATCCACGAACGTACGTCCGGCCGGCGCATTTTTTTACGTCGTTTGCGTTCGGCTTTTTCGGGCGTATAGTTACCCCTGCTATTATGAGGCGTACTCAATGTTAAGTATGGCCGTCGTTCCCGCGTCAAATTTTGAATTTTTTACGTCGTTTGCGTAAGTCGTTCGCGAATAGGGATTTGCGTAGAATGACGCCACCGTCGTAAAGCATTGGCTTGTTCCGGTTTAATTTCGAGCATGCGCACTGGGATACCCCCACGGACGGCGCATGCGCCGTTCAAAAAAAAAGGTTGGGTCACGACGTATTTACATAAAACACGCCCCCATCACATCCATTTAAATTCCGCGCCCTTACGCCGCCAAAGATACACTATGCCGCCGTAATTTATGGCGCAAATTTTTTGAGGATTCGAAAAAAAAAAAGAAGTTACGGCGGCGTTGTGTATCTTAGATACGCTACGCCCGGCGGATTTATGCGCCGATGTACGTGGATCTGCCCCTGTATGTTTAAGTGATATGATGTAGAGAACTCCCAAACTCCTGTTTGTGTGGAGTGACGCCTGGGGCCCAATACTGATAATCACTATACATACAGAAGTGCGATGGAATCTTTAACCACTTCCGGACCGCCGCATGTACATATACGTCGGCAGAATGGCACGGACAGGCACATTGGCGTACCTGTACGTGCTCTGCTTGACGTGGGTCGGGAGTCCGATCGGGACCCCCCCCGGTACATGCGGCGGTTCCCGTGGCTTCAGGAGCGATCCGGGATGAGGGGGCGGCTATTCGTTTATAGCCGCTACGTCGCGACCGCTCCCCGGAGCTGAAGAACGGGGAGAGCCGTATGTAAACGCGGCTTCCCCGTGCTTCACTATGGCGGCAGCATCGATCGAGTGATCCCTTTTATACGGAGACTCGATCGATGATGTCAGACCTACAGCCACACCCCCCTACAGTTGTAAACACACACTAGGTGAACCCTAACTCCTACAGCGCCCCCTTGTGGTTAACTCCCAAACTGCAACTGTCATTTTCACAATAAACAATGCAATTTAAATGCATTTTTTGCTGTGAAAATGACAATGGTCCCAAAAATGTGTCAAAATTGTCCGAAGTGCCCGCCATAATGTCGCAGTCACGAAAAAAATCGCTGATCGCCGCCATTAGTAGTAAAAAAATAATAATAATAAAACTATCCCCTATTTTGTAAACGCTATAAATTTTGCGCAAACCAATCGATAAACGCTTATTGCGATTTTTTTTAACAAACATAGGTAGAAGAATACGTATCGGCCTAAACTGAGGGAAAACAAATTTTTATATATATATTTTTGGGGGATATTTATTATAGCAAAAAGTAAAAAATATTGCATTTTTTTCAAAATTGTCGCTCTATTTTTGTTTATAGCGCAAAAATATAAAAACCGCAGAGGTGATCAAATACCACCAAAAGAAAGCTCTATTTGTGGGGAAAAAAGGACGCCAATTTTGTTTGATAGTCACGTCGCATGACCGCGCAATTGTCAGTGAAAGCGACGCAGTGCCGAATTGTAAAAACCCCTTGGGTCATTTAGCAGCATATTGGTCCGGTCCTTAAGTGGTTAAGTGTATGCTATAATTTTAAACGCTAGCTCTGGTCGCATGTTGTAATGCGTCCAACCTTAGTAGCTCAACGCCTTTCTTTATGTGAGAGAGAGATGATGTAGAGAACCCCCAAACTCCTGGGTGACGCCTCGGGGCCCAATACTGAATTCTCATATAGAGAAGCGCATTGAAATCCTTGTTATCCGCAGTTGTGGTTCACGCCCGTTCACCAGAGCCGTTACACCTTCATACTACTAGCTAGATTCAGGATGGCGAGCGCATAGTTGCGGCGGCGTAGCATATGGCATTTACGCTACGCCGCCGTAATTTAGCGAGGCAAGTACATGATTCTCAAAGTACTTGCCTGCTAAGTTACGGTGGCGTAGCGTAAATCGGGCGGGCGTGAGGGCGGCTAATTCAAATTCGGCTGAGGGGGCGTGTTTTATGTTAATGGACGTGATTGACGTATTTTATGAACGGCGCATGCGCCGTCCGCCTACATATCCCAGTGTGCATTGCGGCTAAGTCCTATTGATTTCGACGTGGACGTAAATGACGTAAATCCCGACTCACGGACGACTTACGCAAACAACGTAAAATTTTCGAATTTCGACGCGGGAACGGCGGCCATACTTAACATATCTTTAAGCCTGATAATGCGTTACGTAAACGGCGTATCTGTACTGCGTCGGCCCGGCGTACGTTCATGAATACGCCGACCGCAATGGAAGCGCCACCTAGCGGTCAGCCTAAAAATTACACTTTAGGATACGACGGTGTAAGACACTCACGCCGCTCGTATCTGAGCCTAATTTAAGCGTATCTGGTTACCAGAATACGGTTAAATTAGCGCCGCCGCAATGCATCCCAGTGTGCATTGCGGCTAAGTACGCCGCACGGTCCTATTGATTTTGACGTGGACGTAAATGACGTAAATCCCTATTCACGGACGACTTACGCAAACAACGTAAAATTTTCGCATTTCGACGCGGGAACGGCGGCCATACTTAACATATCTTTAAGCCTGATAATGCGTTACGTAAATGGCGTATCTGTACTGCGTCGGCCCGGCGTACGTTCATGAATAGGCGTATCTAGTGATTTACATATTCTACGCCGACCGCAATGGAAGCGCCACCTAGCGGTCAGCCTAAAAATTACACTTTAGGATACGACGGTGTAAGACACTCACGCCGCTCGTATCTGAGCCTAATTTAAGCGTATCTGGTTACCAGAATACGCTTAAATTAGCGCCGCCGCAATGCATCCCAGTGTGCATTGCGGCTAAGTACGCCGCACGGTCCTATTGATAGTAAATTACGTAAATGACGTAAATCCCTATTCACGGACGACTTACGCAAACAACGTAAAATTTTCGAATTTCGACGCGGGAACGGCGGCCATACTTTAACATTACTATTCCAGCTATTTGATGGAATATCTTTAGGCCTGATAATACGTTACGTAAACGGCGTATCAGGTACTGCGTCGGCCGGGCGTACGTTCGTGAATAGGCGTATCTAGTGATTTACATATTCTACGCCGACCGCAAAGGAAGCGCCACCTAGCGGCCAGCCTAAATATTGCACACTAAGATAGGATGGCGCAAGCCGTCGTATCTTAGCTAGGTTTAAGTGTATCTCTGTTTGAGCATACACTTATACTTAGGTCGGCGCAGATTCCGAGTTAGGTCGGCGTATCTACTGATCTACTGATACGCCGACCTAACTCTATGTGAATCTAGCTATACGACAACTAGGATCAGCACCACCAAAAATAAATGGTTCTCTGACGTACCAGAGCTGACGGAGGATATTTGGCAGGAAGTTCTTCCCCTCCAGCCATCGTCTGTCGTCTCCTCCCGTGATAAAGTCATTCAAACCAAATAATTATACCGATCCCTACTTTACCCCTTGTTTACTCTATAGAGTTAGACCTCGTACACACGATCGGTTAACCAGAGGACAACGGTCTGAAGGACACAAAACCGATCGTGTGTGGGCCCCATAGGTTATTTAACCATAGGTTTAAAAAAAAGCCAACTTGCTTTAAAATGAACCGATGGATTCCTAACCAATGTGAAAAAAACGATCGTTAGTACGCACGACCATCGGTTAAAAACCTTCGCATGCTCAGAATCAAGTCGACGCATGCTTGGAAGCATTGAACTTCGTTTTTTTTCAGCACGTCGTCGTGTTTTACGTCACCGCGTTCTGACCCGATCGGTTATTTAACCACTTGCCGCCCGCCAATGACAAATTTGACGTCGGCAAAGTGGTTGTAGAATCCTGACTGGACATCATATGACGTCCTCAGGATTCTGAGCCGCTGCGCACCCCCGGGGGCGCGCATCGCGGCGATCGTTGTTGCAGGGTGTCAGTCTGACACCCCCCAACACCGATCAAGGTAAAGAGTCTCTCACGGAGACTCTTTACCACGTGATCAGCCGTGTCCAATCACGGCTGATCACGATGTAAACAGGAAAAGCCGGTAATCGGCTTTTCCTTACTCGCGTCTGTCAGACGCGAGTAGAGGAGAGCTGATTGGTTGCTCCTGTGACAGGGGGGGGTTTGTACTGATCGATTATCAGCACAGCCCCCCCCGAGGATGCCCACTGGACCACCCGGGATGCCCACTGGACCACCAGGGATGGGCATATAGACCACCAGTGAAAAAAAAAAAAGGATGCCACCCTAGACCACCAGGGATGAGGAGGACACACAAAATGGATCACAATCAGTGCCGCAATGGATGCCAATCAGTGCCCACAATGGGCATGACTGATTGGCAGGCATTGTTTGGCACTGATTGGCATCCATTAGTACAACACATACAAGAGTGCCCATCTATGCCCATCCGTGCCACCTATCAGTGCCCATCCATGCCGCCTATCAGTGCCCATTCATGCCGCCTATCCGTGCCCGTCCGTGCCGCCTATCCATGCCCGTCCATGCCGCCTATCCGTGCCCATCTGTGCCACCTATCCGTGCCCATCCATGCCGCCTATCCAAGCCCATCCATGCCGCCTATCCATGCCGCCTATCAGTGCCCATCCGTGCCGCCCGTCAGTGCCGCATATTAGTGCCCATCAATGCCACCACATCAGTGCCACCTCATCGGTGCCCATCAGTGCCCGTCAGTGAAGGAGAAAACATACTTATTTACAATGTTTTATAACAGAAACAAAAAAATACATTTTTTTCCTAAATTTTCGGTAATTTTTTAATTTTTTTTGCAGAAAATAAAAATCCCATAGGTGATCAAATACCACCAAAAGAAATCTCTATTTGTGGGAACAAAATGATAAAAATTTAGTTTGGGTACAGCGTAGCACGACCGCGCAATTGTCATTCAAAGTGCAACAGCGCTGAAAGCTAAAAATTGGTCTGGGCGGGAAGGTGTATACGTGCCCTGTATGGAAGTGGTTAACCTATGGGGCTAGATTCAGAGAGAATTTACGCCGGCGTATCTATAGATACGCCGTGTAAATTCAAATCAGCGCCGGCGTATCTTCTTTCTGTATTCAGAAAGCTAGATACGCCGACATTAGCCTACGATACGACTGGCATAAGTCTATTACGCCGTCGTATCTTAGGGCGCATTCTCACGCTGGCCGCTAGGTGACGCTCCCGTCGTTTTCGGCGTAGAGTATGCAAATTACCTAGATATACGCCGATTCACAAACGTACGTGCGCCCGGCGGTAGTTTTTTACGTTGTTTGCGCAAGGCTTTTGCGGCGTAACGTTGTTCCTGCTATTAGGTGGCGCAGCCAATGTTAAGTATACGCCGTTCCCGCTTCGAAATTTTTTTTTTTTTTTGCGTCGTTTGCGTAAGTCGTTTGCGAATAGGGCTGGACGTAATTTACGCTCATGTCGAAAACAATGACGTCCTTGCGACGTCATTTGAAGCAATGCACACTGGGATATGTACACGGACGGCGCAATGCGCCGTTCGTAAATCACGTCAGGATCATCACATATTAGCATAAAACACGCCCCCACCTTCCACATTTGAATTGCGTGGGCTAACGCCGACCCCATTTACGCTACGCCGCTGCAACTTACGGAGCAAGTGCTTTGTGAATACAGCACTTGCTCCTGTAAGTTGCGGCGGCGTAGCGTAAATACGATACGCTGCGCCGCCGTAAGAAGGGGCGCAGCTACGTGAATCTAGCCCATGGTGTGTAGGCGTGACGGACCTTCAGTCAGCTTCATCGGTTGACCTATGACAAAGGTCCTTCAGACCGCTCTCATCGGATGGACTGATCGTGTGTACGAGGCTTAAAGAGACTTCCCTCTGCCACGTGTTCCCGATGTGGCATGGCTGATGGTACATTTTTCCACTTAAAGAGGGAGTGCCCGCCGATTAGGAAATTCTGGCCGCGGGTCACGACCCTTATCAGCTCCCTCACCCAGTTACCTAACATCTGCAATCCCCTGAGATGCCTGCTAGGAGATATAGACGATGAAGATATATCTGAGGATGTACAAACTTTTCTAAGAATGATCCCGTTTTATGCAAAGAAAACACTGGGGTGGATTCAGGTAGGGGTGCGCAAAACTGCGGCGGCGTAACGTGTGATATTTACGTTACGCGGCCGCAAGTTTTACGGGCAAGTGCTTGATTCACAAATCACTTGCCTGTAAAGTTGCGGCGGCGTAGCGTAAAAGAGGCCGGCGTAAGCGTGCGTAATTCAAATGATCCCGTAGGGGGCGTGGATCATTTAAACTAGGCGCGTTCCCGCGCCGAACGTACTGAGCATGCGCCGTCCCTAAAATTTCCCGAAGGTGCAGTAAATTTTGTCGCAAGGACGTCATTGGTTTCGACGTGAACGTAAATGGCGTCCAGCGCCATTCACGGACGACTTACGCAAACGACGTAAAATTTGGAAATCGCGACGCGGGAACAACGTCCATACTTTGACATTGGCTGCGCCTCCTAATAGCAGGAGCAGCCTTACGACGTACGCAAACGACGTAAAAAACGACCGCCGGCCGCACGTACGTTTGTGAATCGGCGTGAGTATGCAATTTGCATACTCTACGCTGACAACTACGGGAGCGCCACCTAGCGGCCAGCGTCAGAATGCACCCTAAGATACGACGGAGTAAGAGACTTATGCCAGTCGTATCTTAGGCTAATGTCAGCATATCTTGCTTTCTGAATACAGAAAGTAGATACGCCGGCGCTACTAAGCAATTACGCTGCGTATCTATGGATACGCCGGTGTAATTGCTCTCTGAATCCACCCCAATAACCGCATCGGAAATCCCAATCCTCACCTAACGATATCCTTCTGGCTCACATTAGTCAATCAAAACATTATACCAACCACCGATCGGTGGGGAGGACCATTCTCAAAGTCTAGGCCTCAGGAGATGAGTGTGAAGCATTACCAAAGTCTAGGCCAAAGGCTAGGGGTGTCTCCAAAAAGTGTGGGGAGTTCTCAAAGTCTAGACTTCTGGAGAGTCTCCGCACTACTCCATTTTGGCTCCCAGTGAGTTGACCCTTCCCTTTCCTCCATGCCTCTGATGCAGCTGGCAGAGTCCAATGCATGTGGATAAACAGAGCCGATACGGGAGAGTTATTTTCCTTATTATTGGCCAGGTTTTATATACGATGTACAGTGGGGATGGAAAGTTTGGGCACCCCAGGTAAAAATTTGTATTAACCACTTGCTTACTGGGCACATATACCCCCCTCCTGCCCAGGTGAAATTTCAGCTTCCGGCACTGCGTCGCTTTAACTGACAATTGCGCGGTCGTGCGACATGACTCCCAAACAAAATTGACGTCCTTTTTTCCCTACAAGTAGAGCTTTCTTTTGGTGGTAGTTGTTTGCCTGTGCGGTTTTTATTTTTTGCGCTATAAACAAAAAAGAGCGACAATTTTGAAAAAAAATACAATATTTTTTACTTGTTGCTATAATAAATAGCTCAATTAAAAAAAAAAAAAAAAATTCTCAGTTTAGGCCGATACGTATTCTACATATTTTTGGTAAAAAAAAAAAAAAAAATCGCAATAAGCGACTGGTTTGCGCAAAAGTTATAGGGCCAGATTCACAGCGGAGATACGACGGAGTATCTCAGATACTCCGTCGTATCTCTCAGGCCCCGTACACACGACAGAGTTTCTCGGCAGAATTCTGCCGAGAAACCCGGCCGTGTGTACACTTTCGGCCGAGGAAGCCGACGAGGACCTCGGCGAGGAAATAGAGAACATGTTCTCTATTTCCTCGTTGTTCTATGGGAGAACTCGGCCCGCCGAGCTCCTCGGCGGCCTCAGGACTGAACACGCCGAGGAACTCGATGTGTTTGGCACGTCGAGTTCCTCGGCCGTGTGTACGGGGCCTAAGAGTATCTATGCGGCGGATTCATAGAATCAGTTACGCATAGATAGCCAGAAGATCCGACAGGTGTAATTGTTTTACACTGTCGGATCTTAAGATGCAATACCGCGGCCGCCGCTGGGGGGAGTTCGCGTCGTAAACCAGCGTCGGGTATGCAAATTAGGAGTTACGGCGATCCACGGCGGTTTTTCGCGTTCGCTACGTCGCTGCTAGTCTAGTTTCCCGTCGCAAAGTTAGTCGTCGTTTTAGGTGCCCTAACTTTACACAGCCCACGTATTTGCTGTATAAAGTATGGCCGTCGTTCCCGCGTCGAAATTTTAAATGTTTTCCTTCTGCCGTAAGACGTCCGGGAATACGGAAATACGCTACGCACGTCGCCGTTCGAAAAAATGATGTCACTTCGCGCAAAGCACGGCGGGAAATTCAAAAGGGAGCATGCGCAGTAGGGAGCGCGCCTAATTTAAATGGCACACGCCCCTTTGAATTACGCGGGCTTACGCCGGCGGAAGTTTTCTCGCAAGTGCTTTGTGAATCAGGCACTTGCGATGAAAACTTGCGGCGGTGTAACGTATCTACGATACGTTACGCCACTGCGATTCTATGTGAATCTGGGCCATAGCGCCTACAAAATAGGGGACAGAATTATTATTTTTTTATTATTATTTTTTTACTAGTAATGGCGGCGATCTGCGATTTTTATTGGGACGGCGACATTATGGCGGACACATCGGACTCATTTTTGGCGCCATTCACATTTATACAGCGTTCAGTGCTATAAAAATGCACTAATTACAGTATAAATGTGACTGGCAGGGAAGGGGTTAACACTAGGGGGTGAGGAAGGGGTTAAATATGTTCCCTATAAAGTGTTCTAACTGTAGGGGGAGGGGGGTGACTGGGGGAGGGGACCGATCTGTGTCCCTATGTACAAGAGACACAGATCGGTCTCCTCTCTCCCTGACAGCACCGCTGTCTCTATGTGAGCCGGCAATGAGAGATGATCTCATATGTTTACATATGAGATCATCTCTCATTGGCCGCACAGATCGCATCGCAAACGGCCACTCTGATTAGCCGTTCGCCACGATCTGTGATTGGCTGTGTCCAAGGGACACGGCCAACACAGAGTTTCCCCGCTGCGCGCTCGGGAGCGCGCGCGGGGAACGCCAAAAGGGGAGGACGTCAATTGACGTCCAGTTGGATTTTCAGGTCCGCGCTGTAGCCGTCATTCGACTATAGCGCGGGCCTCAGGTGGTTAATGTGCATAACGAAGCCGAGGAAAGATGGAAAAATCTCCAAAAGGCATCAAATTACAGATCAGACATTCTTATAATATGTCAGAAAAAGTTACATTTTATTTCCATCATTTACACTTTCAAAATTACAGAAAACAAAAAAATGGCGTGTGCAAAAGTTTGGGCACCCTGCAGAATTTCTAGCATGCCCCGCCCCCTTTGCAAAGCTGAGACCAGCCAGTGTCCTGGATTGTTCCCAATCCTCGTCTGGGAAGACCAGGTGATGCCAATCTCAAAGGTTTTAAATGCCCAGACCAACGGCGGATCCAGGGGGGGGGGGGAACAGGGCAATTGCCCCCCCCCCCCCCCCCCGAGGCAATCATGTCACATTGGCTTTTAAACTGCTTTGCGGTGCCTGCAGCTCCCGCTGCCGAGTCTCTAACTCTCTCTCCCTCTCTCATCACCAGGGCTGGTAGGCTGCCTGTCCTGAGGCTGCTTTGAGCTGTAGCTGACTGCAGCGTTCCCCCTCTCTCCTGCGTGTATGACACCGGGCATCTCTCGCTGTGTGTGAGAGCTGGGTCTGTGTTTGGCTGTGCTGCCTGTGCTAGACCTGCTCGTGTGATAGTAGATGGAGATGGAACACTGATTGAATCAGTGTTTTGTCTATCACACAAGCCCGTCTAGGGGGGGACCTTGCTAGAGCACACTGCCCTGCCAAACACAGACCTACAGCTCCTGTGTGTTCCATGACACATGTCGGGAGAGGAGATACCTGCTGTGTGTGATCGAGGCAATGCCATAGTGAGTGCCATGCACAGTGTGGCTGCATTAATAGACAACAGTGGGGCTGTATTCATATACAAAAGTGGGGCTGCATTCATAGACAAAAGTGGGGCTGCATTCATATACAAAAGTGGGACTGCATGTATATACAAAAGTGGGACTGCATGTATATACAAAAGTGGGACTGCATTCATATACAAAAGTGGGGCTGCATTCATATACAAAAGTGGGGCTGCATTCATAGACACAAGTGGGGCTGCATTCATAGACAAAAGTGGGGCTGCATTCATATACAAAAGTGGGACTGCATGTATATACAAAAGTGGGGCTGCATTCATATACAAAAGTGGGGCTGCATTCATAGACACAAGTGGGGCTGCATTCATAGACAAAAGTGGGGCTGCATTCATAGACAAAAGTGGGGCTGCATTCATAGACACAAGTGGGACTGCATTCATAGACACAAGTGGGACTGCATTGATATACAAAAGTGGGTCTGCATTGATATACAAAAGTGGGTCTGAATTTATACACAAAGGTGGGGCTGCGTTCATATGCACAGTAAGGCTGCAATGGTGGGCACTGATGAGGCTGCATTGATCTCTTGTACCATGTGTTCAGTCTCTGACCATCTCTTGTACCACGTCTGCAGTCTCTGACCATCCCTTGTACCACGTCTGCAATCTCTGACCATCTCTTGTACCACGTCTGCAGTCTCTGACCATCCCTTGTACCACGTCTGCAGTCTCTGACCATCCCTTGTACCACGTCTGCAGTCTCTGACCATCCCTTGTACCACGTCTGCAATCTCTGACCATCTCTTATACCACGTCTGCAGTCTCTGACCATCCCTTGTACCACGTCTGCAGTCTCTGACCATCCCTTGTACCACGTCTGCAATCTCTGACCATCTCTTATACCATGTCTGCAGTCTCTGACCATCCCTTGTACCATGTCTGCAGTCTCTGACCATCTCTTGTACCTTGTCTGCAGTCCCTGACAATCGTCTACAAACTATGGGATAGATTTATGGCATTTATATTTAAATATTTTTTACTAGTAATGACGGCGATCATTGATTTTTTAGCGGTACTGCAACATTGCAGCGGACACACCGGACACCTAATTAAGTTCTGTAAGCAACACCTTATTTTCTGGCAGTGCCCCTCCCGAGACTAGACTCTGGATCCGCCCTTGGCCCAGACTCACCTGACCCTCCCCCAACAATCAGCACCGTAGGGTAGATTCAGGTAGGGCTGCGCACTCTTACGGAGGCGCAGCGTACCGTTTTAACGCTACGCCTCCGTAAATTACTTGCGCTACGCTTCATTCACGAAGCAGCAGCTCCGTAATTTGCGCGGGCGCTCCGTAAAACTGACCGGCGTAAGCGCGCGTAATTTAAATGATCCCGTAGGGGGCGTGGATCATTTAAATTAGGCGCGTTCCCGCGCCGAACGTAGTGCGCATGCTCCGTCGGGAAACTTTCCCAACGTGCATTGCGGTAAATGATGTCGGAAGGACGTCATTTGCTTCAACGTGAACGTAAATGGCGTCCAGCGCCATTCACGATTCACTTACGCAAACGACGTAATTTTTAAAAATCGCGACGCGGGAACGACGGGTATACGTAACATTGGCTGCCCCTGCTAATAGCATGAGCAGCCTTCCCGACGAACGCAAACAACGTAAAATGCGTACGCAGGGCGCACGTACGGTTGTGAATCGGCGTGAGTATGCAATTTGCATACTCTACGCTGACCACTACGGGAACGCCACCTAGCGGCCAGCGTAAGAATGCAGCCTACGATATGACGGCATAAGAGCCTTATGCCAGTCATTTCTTAGGCTGCAGTCGGCGTATCGAGCTCTCTGAATCAGGAGCAGTCGATACGCCGGCGCAACTAAGCAATTGCGCTGCGTATCTATGGATACGCAGACGCAATTGCTTACTGAATCTACCCCCATGGGTTCTTCTAAGCAGTTGTCTAGAAAAGTGAAAGTGAAAATAGTTGTCGCTCACAAAGCTGGAGAAGCGATAAGAAGATAGCAAAGCGTTTTCAGATGTCAATATCCTCTGTTCCTCGGAATGTAATGAAGAAATGGCAGTCATCAGGAACAGTGGAAGTTAAAGCAAGATCTGGAAGAGCAAGAAAAATATCAGACAGAACGGCTCCCAGGATTGTGAGAAAAGCAAAGCCCACGTGTGACGGCGCGATCCCTCCAGAAAGATCTGGCAGACACTGGAGTTGTGGTACACTATTCCACTATAAAGAGATACTAAGGCCGTCCACAAGGTTTGGGGTGTGTCTATGGGAAGGCCGTCCACAAGGTTTAGGGGGGTGTCTATGGGAAGGCCGTCCACAAGGTTTAGGGGTGTGTCTATGGGAAGGCCGTCCACAAGGTTTAGGAGGGTGTCTATGGGAATGTTTGACCATTCTTCCAGAAGAGCATTTGTGAGGTCAGGCACTGATGTTGGACGAGAAGGCCTGGCTTGCAGTCTCCGCTCGGATTGAGGTCAGGACTCTGTGCAGGCCAGCCAAGTTCCCCCACCCCAAACTCACTCATCCGTGTCTTTATGGGCCAATATAGCGCGTATATAAATTTAGGTCATTGAGGTTTTTTCTAGCTGTAGAGTATCTGAAGAGATATTTTTTCCCCCCAAGACACAATGGGCCAGATTCAAGAAGCAATTGCGCCTGTGTAACCATAAGTTACGCAGCGCAATTGCTTACTTGCACCGGTGTAACGAGTGCTCCTGATTCAGGAACAACGCTACGCCGACTGCAGCCTAAGATATGCGCGGCATAAGGCTCTTATGCCACGCAGATTTTAGGCTGCATTCTTGCGGGGGCCGCTAGGGGGCGCTCCCATTGTGATCAGCGTGTAGTATGCAAATTGCATACTACCAACTGATTCACAAACTTGCGCGGGCCCCGCGCAAGCCAGGTACGGAGTTTCCGTACGGCAACTTTAGCGCAAGGCTGCCCTTTCTAATAGTAGGGGCAGCCAATGCTAAAGTATAGCCGCCGCTCCCGCGCCGTGAAATCTGAATTTCACAGCGTTTGCGTAAGTGATTCGTGAATGGCGCTGGACGCCATTCACGTTCACTTTGAAGCAAATGACGTCCTTGCGACGTCATTTGCCGCAATGCATGTCGGGAAAGTTTCCCGACGGAGCATGCGCTGTACGCTCGGCGAGGGAGCGCGTCTAATTTAAATGATTCCCGCCCCCGGCGAGATCATTTAACTTGCGCGCGCTTACGCCGGGCAATTTTTCCGGCGCGCCCTCGCAATTCACGGAGCTACTGCTCCGTGAATCGAGGGCAGCGCAAAATATTTGCGTTGGCGCAGGGCAAAATCGTTGCCCTGTGCCCGCGCAAATATGGCGCAATTCTACCTGAATCTGGGCCAATATTAATTTACCAGTAATTATTATTTTTCACGTATAGACGTGCAGTTTGGAGGAATGTGTCTAATTTTATCCTATTTACTGACGAGAGATGAATTCTGTAATATTGTGATTCTTCCTGATGAGCCGTATACATCCATAACGACGCGCGTCCCATGACGGGTAATCTGGTTATTTTTAGAGTATTTAGTGAATTGCTGGGAAATTTGTGACATTGTAATTATATTTATCTATTTGATGAGCTTTATGTGAATTACGCTCATTTCTAGGATGTCTCATTTCTCCAATGACACGGGCCCAGATTCACATACATTTGGGCGTAGCGTAGCGTAATCCATTTACACCACGCCGCCGCAAATTATTTGAGCAAGTGCCGTATTCCTCAAGCACTTGCTCCGCAATTTGCGGCGGCATAGTGTAAATGGCCCGGTGTATGGCCGCGTAATTCAAAGGGGGCGGCTTGTATTCAAATTAAGCGCGCCCTTCGCGCCGATTGAACTGCGCATGCGCCGGGCTGAAAAAAAGCCCAGTGCGCATGCTCCAGCTCACGACGGAAAACGTCAATGACGCCGACGTGAGCGTCATTGACGTAAAGTCGTATTCAAGAACGACTTAGTAAAACGACGTAACCGACGGAAAAAGACGCCGCGGACCCGACGCCATACTTAACATGGCATATGGCGGACTGGCGTAAGGTTACCCCTCATATAGCAGGGGTAACCTTACGCTTACAGAAACGACGTAAACGATGACGACGCAACGCAAATTCGTTCGGGAATCGGCGTATCAGGCTCATTTGCATAGTCAAATGAGACCTGAACGTAAACGCCACCTAGCGGCCAGCGTAGTATTGCATTTAGGATCCGACGGTGTAAGTGACTTACACCAGTCGGATCCTAGCCTAATTCCGGCGTATCTTGTTTTGCGAACACAAAACAATGATACGCCGGCGTAACTCTTTTGAGAATCTGGCCCTTTATCTCTATACGCTGAAGTTTTGTCTCTGGATTATTATCGCTGTATAAAAGAATAACAAAGGGGAGTAAATTCTCCGTGCAAAGAGATGTAACTCAGGGGGGCCGAGGAATAAACCGATTTCAATTCTTGAGCCCCTAAAATGCCAGGAAAGTACAAATACCCCCCAAAATAACCCCCATTTGTAAAGTAGCCAGTCCAAGGTATTTAGTAAGAGGCATGGCGAGTTTTTTTTAAAGTTGTCACAATTTTTGGGAACATTAAGAAATAAATGAATGTTTTTTACATACTGGGGTAGATTCAGAGAGCAATTACGCCGGCGTATCCATAGATACGCCGCGTAATTGCTAAGTTGCGCCGGCGTATCTACTTTCTGTATTCAGAAAGCTAGATACGCCGACTTTAGCCTAAGATACGACTGGCATAAGTCTCTTACGCCGTCGTATCTTAGGGTGCATTCTGACGCTGGGCGCTAGGTGGCGCTCCCATAGATGTCAGCGTAGAGTATGCAAATTACATACTTACGCCGATTCACGAACGTACGTAGCCCGGCGGTAGTTTTTTACGTCGTTTGCGTAAGTCGTTTTCGTCATAAGGCTGCTCCTGCTATTAGGAGGCGCAGCCAATGTTAAGTATGGACGTCGTTCCCGCGTCGCGATTTGAAAATTTTACGTCGTTTGCGTAAGTCGTCCGTGAATGGTGCTGGACGCCGCCGTCGAAACCAATGACGTCCTTGCGACGTAATTTACTGCAATGCACGTCGGGAAATTTTAGGGACGGCGCATGCGCAGTACGTTCGGCGCGGGAACGCGCCGTATTTAAATGATCCGCGCCCCCTACCGGATCATTTGAATTACGCGCTTTTAGGCCCCTTTTACGCTACACCGCCGCAAATTACGGATCAAGTGCTTTCTGAATACAGCACTTGCTCCTGTAAGTTGCGGAGGCGTAGCGTAAATACACTACGCTACGCCGCCGTAACTTTAGGCGGAGATACCTGAATCTACCCCATAGTCACCAGAGCATGGGGCGTACCTAGAGCATTTGGCACCCGGGCGGATCCAAAATCTGGCACCTTTGCCACTGAACACATGCTTGGCCAATCACCTTTACCCTCAGCTTCTTTAGCAAGGCAGTGGTGGTCTTGGAGGTGTGTTTGGGGGGGTTATCATGTTGGAATACTACCCTGCGGCCCAGTCTCTGAAGGGAGGGGATCATGCTCTACTTCAGTAGGTCACAGTACATGTCGGCATTCATGGTCCCCTCAATGATCTGTAGCCCCCCAGTGCCGGCAGCACTCATGCAGCCCCAGACCATGACCCTCCCCCCACCATGCCTGACTGCAGGGAAGACACACTTGTCTTTGTCCTCCTCACCTGGCCCCTCCCCCACACACGCCTGACACCATCTGACACCAAATACCTTTATCTTGTATCATCAGACCACAGGACACGGTTCCAGTAACCCATGTCCTTAGTCTGCTTGTCTTCAGCAAACTGTTTGCGGCTCTTTCTTGTGCATCATCTTTAGAAGAGGCTTCCTTTCACAGTGGCTGCGTTTGATGGCACAGTGGCGACAATTAACGGGCACAGTGGTGACAATTGATGGGCACAGTGGCTGCGTTTGGTGGGCACAGTGGCGAAAATTGATGGGCACAGTGGCTGCGTTTGGTGGGCACAGTGGCGACAATTGATGGGCACAGTGGTGACAATTGATGGGCACAGTGGCGACAATTGATGGGCACAGTGGTGACAATTGATGGGCACAGTGGTGACAATTGATGGGCACAGTAGTGACAATTGATGGGCACAGTAGTGACAATTTATGGGCACAGTGGTGACAATTGATGGGCACAGTGGTGACAATTGATAACACAGTGGCTGGGTTTGATGGCATGGCACAGTGGCGACAATTGATGGGCACAGTGGTGACAGTTGATGGGCACAGTGGCGACAATTAATGGGCACAGTGGCAACAATTGATGGGCACAGTAGTGACAATTGATGGGCACAGTGATGACAATTGATGGGCACAGTGGCTGCGTTTGATGGCATGGCACAGTGGCGACAATTGATGGGCACAGTGGCGACAATTGATGGGCACAGTGGCGACAATTGATGGGCACAGTAGCGACAATTGATGGGCACAGTGGCGACAATTGATGGCACAGTGGTGACAATTGATAACACAGTGACTGAGTTTGATGGCACAATGGTGACAATTATTGGGGCACAGTGGCAACAATTGATGGGCACAGTGGCTGCGTTTGATGGGCACAGTGGTGGCAAAAATTTTGAGCACCAGCCGCCACTGCCAGGAGGGTATTTACCCTATAAATGGCAGATCTACCGCTACCAGTGGTCCGGTATATTGCCCCCGGGGGAGGGGGAGGACATGTGTGGTTGGCGTAGCGCCCAGCAGTTGAACAGTTACCTCCCTGTACTCTTCCCCTCCCCCCCAATAACGGGGGATGGGGAGCTCCAGTAGAACACAGGATCTGATTTACAAATAAAGTTGCTGGCGGTTCCTCCAGAGTTATTTGTTGCTTTTTTTGAGACACATTTCCATTTTGATGAAATCAGAGACTGAAGCCGGCACCCGCCAGGCGGGATTGCCGGGGAGAGTTATTGTTTGATTCATCTAAATGGATCTAATTCTCCGGATCCCAGCTTCATGGATAATAAAGAAATGAAACGCGTCGGGAGGAGCCTGCATGGTGCCCGATGGAAGCTTAAAGCGATATTCAACCCAAAAGCAAACATTGATTATACTGCAGCTCACCAATTCTCGGGCTGCTGCATTAGTTTTCTTTTTTTATGCTTTTCTTCCTTTATTTTCATGACTGTACATGTGTCTTCCTGAGGAGGGGCACTCGCCCCAAAGACCTCTTCTCCATGACCCCAAGAACTCCATCCCTACAGTCACACGGGGGAGGGGGAAACATGAGGCTTTGGGGGGTTCCTCTGATAAAGGTCCGGGCCGACTTTGCCGCATTGAGGGGGCCAATGGGCGGGGCCACGTATTGTAAGATCTTGGAGGAGAACCTTCTTCCCCTCAGACAGAACACTGAAGACGGGTCATGGACGGGTCTTCCAGCATGACAATGACCCAACACACACCGCCAAGGCAACAAAGGAGAGGCTCAAGAAGAAGCACATGAAGGTGATGGAGTGGCCTAGCCGGTCTCCAGACCTTAATCCCATAGAAAATGTATGGAGGAGGAGATAAAACTTTGAGAGACAACCAAGAAACCTTCAGGATTTAGAGAAGATCTGCAAAGAAGAGAAAATCCCTCCTGAGATGTGTGGAGACCTGATCACCAACTACAAGAAACGTCTGACCTCTGTGCTTCCCAACAAGGGACCTCCCCCAACTACTAAGGGACCTCCCCCGACTACTAAGGAACCTCCTCAACTACCAAGGAGCCTCCCCCAACTACTAAGGAACCTCCCCCAACTACTAAGGAACCTCCCACAACTACAAGAAACGTCTGACCTCTGTGCTTCCCAACAAGGGACCTCCCCCAACTACTAAGGAACCTCCCCCAACTACTAAGGACCCTCCCTAACTACTAAGGAACCTCCCCCAACTACTAAGGAACCTCCCCCAACTACTAAGGAACCTCCCCCAACTACTACGGAACCTCCCCCAACTACAAGAAAAGTCTGACCTCTGGGCTTCCCAACAAGGACCCTCCCCCAACTACTAAGGGACCTCCCCCAACTACTAAGGAACCCCCCCAACTACCAAGGAACGTCCCCCAACTACTAAGGGACCTCCCCCAACTACTAAGGAACCTCCCCCAACTACTAAGGAACCTCCCCAACTACCAAGGAACCTCCCCCAACTACTAAGGAACCTCCCCCAACTACCAAGGAACCTCCCCCAACTACTAATGAACCTCCCCCAACTACTAAGGAACCTTCCCAACTACTAAGGAACCTCCCCAACTACCAAGGAACCTCCCCCAACTACTAAGGAACCTCCCCAGTTACCAAGGAACCTCCCCCCAACTACAAGAACCGTCTGACCTCTCTGCTTCCAAACAAGGACCCTCCCCCAACTACTAAGGAACCTCACCCAACTACTATGGAACCTCCCCTCAACTACTAAGGAACCTCCCCCAACTACTAAGGAACCTCCCCCAACTACTAAGGAACCTCCCTCAACTACTAAGGAATCTCCCCAACTACTAAGGAACCTCCCCAACTACCAATGACCCTCCCCCCAACTACTAAGGAACCTCACCCAACTACTATGGAACCTCCCCTCAACTACTAAGGAACCTCCCCCAACTACTACGGAACCTCCCCCAACCACTAAGGAACCTCCCCCAACTACTAAGGAACCTCCCCCAACTACTAAGGAAGCTCCCCCAAATACTAAGGGACCTCCCCCAACTACCAACGAACCTCCCCCAACTACCAACGAACCTCCCCCAACTACAAGAAACGTCTGACCTCTGTGCTTCCCAACAAGGACCCTCCCCCAACTACTAAGGAACCTCCCCCAACTACTAAGGAACCTCAACCAACTACTATGGAACCTCCCCTCAACTACTAAGGAACCTCCCCCAACTACTAAGGAACCTCCCCCAACTACTAAGGAACCTCCCTCAACTACTAAGGAATCTCCCCAACTACTAAGGAACCTCCCCAACTACTAAGGAACCTCCCCCAACTACTACGGAACCTCCTCCAACTACAAGAAACGTCTGACCTCTGTGCTTCCCAACAAGGAACCTCCCCCAACTACTAAGGAACCTCCCCCAACTACTAAGGAACCTCCCCCAACTACTAAGGAACTTCCCCCAACTACTAAGGAACCTCCCCCAACTACTAAGGAACCTCCCCCAACTACTAAGTAACCTCCACCAACTACCAAGGAACCTCCCCCCAACTACTACGGAACCTCCCCCAACTACAAGAAACGTCTGACCTCTGGGCTTCCCAACAAGGACCCTCCCCCAACTACTAAGGGACCTCCCCCAACTACTAAGGAACCTCCCCAACTACCAAGGAACGTCCCCCAACTACTAAGGGACCTCCCCCAACTACTAAGGAACCTCCCGCAACTACTAAGGAACCTCCCCAACTACCAAGGAACCTCCCCCAACTACTAAGGAACCTCCCCCAACTACTAAGGACCCTCCACCAACTCCTAAGGAACGTCCCCCAACTACTAAGGACCCTCCCTCAACTACTAAGGACCCTCCCCCAACTACCAAGGAACCTCCCCCACCTACTAAGGAACCTCCCCCAACTACTAAGGGGGTCAAATACTTATTTTCCTCCATTTATAACATTTGTATCATGTGATCTCTCTGTAGTTTTGGTTGATCTTCTGTCTCTATCATATTAAATACCCCTATGAGGAAAATTATATATCTCCCCCACACAAGTCCCCCCTCCTATATATCTCCCCCACACAAGTCCCCCCTCCTATATGTCTCCCCCACACAAGTCCCCCCTCCTATATATCTCCCCCACACAAGTCCCTCCCTCCTATATATCTCCCCCACACACAAGCCCCCCTCCTATATATCTCCCCCACACACAAGCCCCCCTCCTACATATCTCCCCCACACACAAGCCCCCTCCTATATATCTACCCCACACAAGCCCCCCTCCTATATATCTCCCCCACACAAGTCCCCCCTCCTATATATCTCCCCCACACAAGTCCCTCCCTCCTATATATCTACTCCACACAAGCCCCCCTCCTATATATCTCCCCCACACAAGCCCCTCCCTCCTATATATCTCCCCCACACAAGCCCCCCTCCTATATATCTCCCCCACACAAGTCCCTCCCTCCTATATATCTCCCCCACACAAGTCCCTCCCTCCTATATATCTCCCCCACAAACAAGCCCCCCTCCTATATATCTCCCCCCCACACAAGCCACCCTCCTATATATCTCCCCCACACAAGCCCCCCTCCTATATATGTCCCCCACACAAGCCCCTCCCTCCTATATATCTCCCCCCCACAAGCCCCCTCCTATATATCTCCCCCACACAAGTCCCTCCCTCCTATATATCTCCCCCACACAAGTCCCTCCCTCCTATATATCTCCCCCACACAAGCCCCCCTCCTACATATCTCTCCCACACAAGCCCCCCTCCTATATATCTCCCCACACACAAGCCCCCCTCCTATATATCTCCCCCACACAAGCCTCCCTCCTATATATCTCCCCCACACAAGCCCCCCCTCCTATATATCTCCCCCACATAAGCCCCCCTCCTATATATCTCCCCCACACAAGTCCCCCTCCTATATATCTCCCCCACACAAGCCCCTCCCTCCTATATACCTCCCCCACACAAGCCCCCCTCCTATATATCTCCCCCACATAAGTTTTTGGCCATAAAAATGGTATGGGGGGGGTGCAATTTTTAATTTTTTAAAAGACAGTTTTTAAAGGCGCAGTGATTTTAATGATGCTTAAAGTAAAACAATAAAAATGAAAAGTTCCTTTAAATATAGTGCTTAGGGGAAGAGGGGTCCCCTTATTCTGCCTGTAAAGTGGTGCATCTGTACCATGTATATAACCTGCTGCAGCAAAACTGACTGAAAAAATAATGCTTTAAATTTACGGAAATATAAAACCATTGCAGACAATGCAAACATTTTAAAAACACAGCGTGGGGGTCCCCCCTATCCATACCAGGCCTTTTGGGTCTGGTATGGTATTTAGAGGGAACCCCACATCAAAATAAAATAAAAACTGTGGGGGGCTCCCCTCCAAAAATCCATACAAGATCGTTATCTGAGCATGCAGCCCGGCAGGTCACCAAATGGGGGGGTGAGTGAGGGCTCCCCCCCAAACCATACTGTGCCACATGCCCTCAATATAAGGGGGTGCTTTTAAAAAAAATTGCATGAGGCCCCCCAAAATCCATACTAGACCCTTATCCGTGCATGCAGCCCGGCAGGTCAGCAAATGGGAGGGTGCGAGTGAGCGCTCCCCCCCAAACCATACCGGGCCACATGCCCTCAATATAAGGGGGTGCTTTTAAAAAAAATTGCATGAGGCCCCCCAAAATCCATACTAGACCCTTATCCGTGCATGCAGCCCGGCAGGTCAGCAAATGGGGAGGGGGTGCGAGTGATCACTCCCCCCCAAACCATACCGGGCCACATGCCCTCAATATAAGGGGGTGCTTTTAAAAAAAAGTGAGGCTCCACAAAATCCATACCAGACCCTTATCCTAACATGCAGCCCGGCAGGTCAGCAAATGGGGGGGTGGGTGCGAGTGAGCACTCCCCCCAAACCATACCGAGCCACATGCCCTCAATATAAGGGGATGCTTTTAAAAAAATTGCCGTGAGGCCCCCCAAAATCCATGCCAGACCCTTATCCGAGCATGCAGCCCGGCAGGTCAGCAAATGGGGGGGTGGGTGCGAGTGAGCGCTCCCCCCAAACCATACCGAGCCACATGCCCTCAATATAAGGGGATGCTTTTAAAAAAAAGTGAGGTCCCCCAAAATCCATACCAGACCCTTATCTGTGCATGCAGCCCGGCAGGCCAGCAAATGGAGGGTGCGAGTGAGCGCTCCCCCCCAAACCATACCGGGCCACATGTCCTCAATATAAGGGGGTGCTTTTAAAAAAAGTGAGGCCCCCAAAATCCATACCAGACCCTTATCCGAGCATGCAGCTTGGATGTCAGGATGGGGGGATGAGCGAGCCCCCCCCCCCCGAATCATGCCAGGCCACATGCCTTCAACATGGGTGGGGTTCTGCCCCATGTTGATGGGGACAAGGGCCTCTTCCCGACAACTCTGGGCTGTGGTTGTGGGCATACCTCCCAACAAGCACGGATTCTGCGGGATTATCCCGCACTGACTGCATATTCCCGCAGTCCCGCAAAAGGGTTAAATTTCCCGCACTGAGAGGATCCGAGCTCCCCCCCCCCCCTGCTCAGTACTGTAGGAGGAGGCGGGCGGAGCTGAATGGGCAGTACTGCTGGAGGAGGCGGGTGTAGCTGAATGGCAGCCTATAGGAGGAGACGGGCGGAGCTGAATGGGCAGTACTGCTGGAGGAGGCGGGTGTAGCTGAATGGCAGCCTATAGGAGGAGACGGGCGGAGCTGAATGGCAGCTGTCATATCAGAGGAGGCGGGCGGAGCTGAACAGCAGCCGTACTATTGGAGGAGGTGGGCGTAGCTGAATGTACTGCGGCGCGCCGATGACTGCTGAGGGAGGAGACATTCTGTGCAAAGGTAAGAGGCATCGCCCCCCCCCCCTGCTCAACAACTTCGACCCCCCCGCTCAACAACTTCGATCCCCCCCCGCTGAACAACTTCAATCTCCCCCTGCTCAACAACTTCGATCCCCCCCCGCTGAACAACTTCGACCCCCCCCCCCGCTCAACAACTGTCCCGCAGTGGACTTTTTTAATGTTGGGAGGTATGGTTGTGGGGTTCTGCGCCATGTTGATGGGGACAAGGGCCTCTTCCCGACAACTCTGGGCTGTGGTTGTGGGGGTCTGCAAGCAGGGGGCTTATTGGAATCTGGAACCCCCAGATCCCGAGCCCCCCTCCTAAGTGAATGAGTGGTTCCGCCTGCGATGAAGGCTAACCTCCATGCACCTGCTCTCCCATCTGACAGTTCTTAAACGGGTGATTTTGGGTTAGTGATGGGCCGGAGGCATGCCTATACCTTCTGTTGTCATTCGGCTTTACTGCCCACACTGTACTTTGCATAACCTCTGTTTTGTTTCAGCACTACATCTGACAAATACGATTTTCTATTTATGTCTAAACAGAAAAAGAAAAAAAAAAAGAGCTACAACTGGATTTTGTAAAATTTTTCAGGTTGACCGGTTTTTTGGCTGCAAAAAAAATAAATACAAATAAAATTGAATATCCAGTACAACGTTGCCCCCTTGTGGCCGGTTTAATATTCCCACCACGTTTCTGTCTCTCCTGCAGGAGGGACGACCCTACAAGACGCAGATTTCCCGATATCTCCCGGAGAAGAGAGACGGCTGTTATCATCTTATAATCATTATTTTATCCCGTCATTATTTTCCAATCGCACGCGCCCTCCGCATCTGCAAATCATTTGAAATAATTGTATAGCAATGATAAGGTGTGATTGCTCGCGCCGAGGTGAGATGGAGTCGCGCACATTAACATCAGTGATTCATCCACTCTATTGATTAAGGCCCCGGTAATACCATCTCAGTTTACCGTCCGGGGTAATATGGATCAAGCCGTCATCGCTTGTGAAAACATAGATCCCGGCTCGGCGTTAAGTATCTCCCACTTCATTCCGACTCGGAGGCGTGAGACGCGGGGCGCGAGGCGCGAGACGTGAGACGCGAGGCGCGAGGCGCGAGACGCTGGAGGCCGTTCACAGAAAGAATTGACTTGATATATTTTGGTTCATCAAACCATCTTCAACCTTCGTTCTCGGTTATAAGGTTTGCATAACGGGACAATGTGATCATTGGGGCTGGTGCTCAAAGTCTTTAGGGGGGGGAGCGCAAAAAAAAATCCATTGCAGCCTCACTGTGCCCATCAATTGCCGCCACTGTGCCCATCAATTGCCGCCACTGTGCCCATCAAACGCAGCCACTGTGCCCATCAAGCGCAGCCACTGTGCCCATCAAACGCAGCCACTGTGCCCATCAATTGCCTCCACTGTGCCCATCAAATGCAGCCACTGTGCCATCAATTGTCGCCACTGTGCCCATCAAACGCAGCCACTGTGCCCATCAAACGCAGCCACTGTGCCATCAATTGTCGCCATTGTGCCATGCCATCAAACGCAGCCACTGTGCCCATCAATTGTTGCCACTGTGCCCATCAAACGCAGCCACTGTGCCCATCAAATGCAGCCACTGTGCCCATAAAACGCAGCCGCTGTGTCATAAAATTGTCGCCACTGTGCCATCAAATGCAGCCACTGTGCCCATCAATTGTCGCCACTGTGCCATGGCATTAAACGCAGCCACTGTGCCATCAATTGTCGCCACTGTGCCATGCCATCAATTGTCACCACTGTGCCATCAATTATCGCCACTGTGCCCATCAACTGTCGCCACTGTGCCATGCCATCAATTGTCGCCACTGTGGCATGCCATTTTCGCCACTGTGCCATCAATTGTCGCCACTGTGCCATGCCATCAAACGCAGTCACTGTGCCCATCAATTGTCGCCACTGTTCCATGCCATAAAATGCAGCCAATGTGCCATCAATTGTCACCACTGTGCCCATCAATTGTCGCCACTGTGGCATGCCATTTTCGCCACTGTGCCATCAATTGACGCCACTGTGCCATGCCTTCAAATGCAGCCACTGCGCCCATCAATTGTCGCCACTATGCCATGCCATAAAATGCAGCCACTGTGCCATCAATTGTCGCCACTGTGCCCATCAACTGTCACCACTGTGCCATGCCATCAATTGTCGCCACCGTGGCATGCCATGTTTGCCACTGTGCCCATCAATTGTCGCCACTGTGCCATGCCATCAATTGTCGCCACCGTGGCATGCCGTTGTCGCCACTGTGCCCATCAATTGTCGCCACTGTGCCATGCCAAACGCAGCCACTGTGCCATGCCATTGTCGCCAATGACGAGCAGCAGAGTGACGAGCGACCACTCGTCCTCTGCTGCGGACGGCGCTGGACTCCAGGACAGGTAAGTGTCCTAATATTAAAAGTCAGCAGTAGCTGCAGTATTTGTATCTCCTGGCTTTTAATATTTTTTTTCTGCGGGGCTCCGCTTTAAAATTGCTGGAATTACAATACCATTGCTGGCAATGCAAACATGTAAAAAAAATCGGGAGGTCCCCCCCCCCCACAGTCCATACCAGGCCTTTATCGAAGCCAAAATAAAAAAATAAAACCAGTGTGGCCCCCCCAAATCCATACCAGACCCTTCTCCGAGCACGCAGCCTGGCAGGCCAGGAAAGGGGGAGATGCCTTCAACATGGGGGTGGGTGCTTTGGTGGTAGGGGGTTAAAGTGGCGCATCTGTACCATGTATAGAACCTGCTGCAGCAAAACTCACATTTATAAAGAAAACATTACATTAAAATTGGCGGCATTACAATACCATTACCGACAATGCAAAAATGCTAAAACCACAGCGTGGGGGGTCCCCTTTCCATACTAGGCCCTTTGGGTCTGGAATGGATTTTAGGGGGAACCCCACACCAAGAAATTTAAAAGGTGTGGGGCCCTCCCAAAAATCCATACCAGACCCTTATCCGAGCATGCAGACCGGCAGGTCAGCAAATAGGTGGGGACAAGTGTGTGCCCCCCCCAAACCATACCAGACAACATGCCATCAACATGGGGGGTACTTTGAGGTGGGGCGGCGGAGCCCCTTTGTCCAGATGTTGATGGGGACTAGGGCCTCATCCTTACAACCCTGGGCTGTGGTTGTGGAGCTTTCTGGGCAGGGGGCTTATCGGAATCTGGAAGCCCCCTTGAAGAAGGGGGCTCCCATATCCCGGCCCTCCCTACGTCAATGAGTATGGGGAACATAGTACCCCTACCCATTCACCACAAAAAGTGTCAAAAAGTACTAAAAACGCAGAGACAGTTTTTGACAATTCCTTTAATAAAAAATAAAGACATAAAAAAAAAATACCCCCCCCCCCCCCCCCCCCCCCGATGTAAATCCATCGTCAATCATGACTCCCAATAGTAAGGGGCTGCAACCAATTTATACTCCATTGAATTGGTTCTGTATTTATTAGTAAATATAATCATATAAACACATTTAATTATAATGATTAATGATAAATGGTGTCATTATTAATTCTAATATAAAACATTTTAATAATTATAATATAACCATAATATAAGCTGAATTTCCAATAATTATTAATTAATCATTAATATCAATAAAACAATAATAATTTTCATGAATTAATAATGAATATCAATAAAATAATAATATTTTTCATTAATTAATAATTAATCATTAATATCAATAAAATAATAATAATTTCCATTAATTAATCATTAATCATTAATATCAATAAAATAATAATAATAACAATATATCATTCTGCTCTGCCTATGGACCCATCCATATTCTGTCATTACATACTCTAAGAACAAGAACTCGCTATATGTCCCTTTCGCAGGATGTTCTAGGGGTCCATTGAATTGGTTCTGTATTTATTAGTAAATATAATTATAAAAACACATTTAATAATAATAGTTAATGATAAATGGTGTCATTATTATTTCTAATATAAAACATTTTAATAATTATAATATAATCATAATATAAGTTGAATTTCCAATAATTATTAATTAATCATTAATATCAATAAAATAATAATAATTTTAATTAATTAATCATTAATATCAAAAAAATAATACTATTTTTCATTAATTAATCATTACTCATTAATATCAATAAAATAATAATAATTTCCATTAATTAATAATTAATCATTAATATCAATAAAATAATAATAATATTCATTAATTAATATTAATATCAATAAAATAATAATAATTTTCATGAATTAATCATTAATCATTAATATCAATAAAATAATAATCATTCCCATTAATTAATCATTAATCATTAATATCAATAAAATAATAATAATATTCATTAATTAATATTAATATCAATAACATAATAATAATTTCCATGAATTAATAATTAATCATTAATATCAATAAAATAATAATAACAATATATCATTCTGCTCTGCCTCTGGTCCCATCCATATTCTGTCATTACATACTCTAAGAACAAGAACTCGCTATATGTCCCTTTCGCAGGATGTTCTAGGGGTCCATTGAATTGGTTCTGTATTTATTAGTAAATATAATTATAAAAACACATTTAATAATAATAATTAATGATAAATGGTGTCATTATTAATTCTAATATAAAACATTTTAATAATTATAATATAACCATAATATAAGCTGAATTTCCAATAATTATTAATTAATCATTCATATCAATAAAATAATAATAACAATAAATCATTCTGCTCTGCCTCTGGTCCCATCCATACTCTGTCATTACAAGAACTCGCTATACGTCCCTTGCGCAGGATGTTCTCGGGGTCGCCTCGTTGCCTCTCTTGTTTCTTTCAATATTACATGACACGTAGGTAATATATTGTACGATGAATGTCATTACCCCTCTTATTACCATATAGAAGGTTTATTGTACTGTGCAGGCGCTGTGAAATGGGTCATTGTAGTTAGGATGGGAAGGGGGAGGGGGTGACACATTAAGAGCGGCTAGGGGATTCAAAAAATTATAATAATAATAAATATAACAACAGCAATAATTATACTACTACTAGTAACTCTGCTGTTTTTTTTTTTTTTGCCTTCCTCTGGATCAACTGTGGGTATAGAATTGGGTGTATGGGGTTGTACGATAATTTTGTTTATTTTTTTTGTGGTTGAACTGGATGGGCTTGTGTCTTTTTTCAACCTGACTAACTATGTAAGTATGTAATAATCGTCATCATCATGACAACTACTACTGCTACTATTAACCACTTAAGACCCGGACCTTTGATCGTCGCCATTACTAGTAAAAAAAATATTATAATAAAAATGCCACAAAACTATCCCATAGAACTTTGGCGAAAACAAATCACTATGGACCAGATCCACAGCCCCGCAGCGCAACGTAACTTAACAGATTTAAGTTACACTGCCGCAAATTTCCTAAGTTAGGTATCGATCCACAACACACTTACCTGGAAATTTGCGGCGGTGTAACTCAAATCCGTCCGGCGCAAGGCGTTCCTAATCTAATGGGGCGAGTCCCATTTAAATTAGGCGCGCTCCCGCGCCGGACGCGCTGCGCATGCTTGTGACGCAAATTTCCCGACGTGCTTTGCGCGACGTGACGTCATTTTTTGATTGGCGCAGCGCGTAGCGTATTTCCGTATTCCCGTACGGCTTACGCAATCGACGTAAAATTTAAAAATTTGACGCGGGAAGGACGGCCATACTTTACACAGCAGTACGCCTGCTGTGTAAAAGTAGGGCTGCTTTACAAAAGTGTAACTAAGCGACGGGAAACTAACGTAGCGGCGACGTAGCGAACGCGAAAAAGCTTTGAGGATCGACGTAACTCCTCATT